>NC_058131.1:454809733-454851279 GCF_016433145.1 Gracilinanus agilis
GAGAGAGAGAGAGAGAGAGAGAGAGAGAGAGAGAGAAGGAGAGAGAGAGAGAGAGAAAGAGAGAGAGAGAGAGTTCATGAAAAGGGAATTGAGTACTTACGATCGGAACTAAAGTCATCCACTAAAATGATCTCCTGGATCAGGTTGGCAGGGGTGCGATTCAGAACACTAAAGTACGGAGAAAGGAGAAGGGAAGGTCCTCATTAGGCATGGCAGCTCTACTTAAGAACTAAAAACCCTACTGGACAAGTAGGTCCAGTTTTACCTCCAGTCTTTCTTTCTACCAGGCTCACCTGAAGCTCTCTGAAGGTCTAGTCCTGTTCCTTCCTAATTAGTCCCCCATCCCTGCCCTGGCAATAGATAACAACATACAGACTCCAAATCTAAGACTAGACACAGAAACATGTGCTACAAGTGGACCAAATAAGTAGTCCAGACCTGTAGTTGTTTTTCAGGAAGCAAGAGAATCTAACTGGCAAAAATCAGTTAGGGTAAAGTTTTCTCTTTCTGGTCCCTTTTCCTTTCTCCCATCCCTTTTTGAAGCCCCTAAACGTCTCTAAAACCATAGAATATATTGTGAATCATCTGAGAAGAATACATATCCCATGAAAGAGGAAAGGTTATACTCTCTTGGTTATCCTAGAGATTGCCTAGGTTTCTTGGTTGGAGCTCAGCAAAGAAACTCACTGGTTGGACAAGGATAAGGAGGAAGTCCTATCTGGCATAGATGCAATTGCTTTTCTGATCTAATTATCCAGCTCTAACTCTCTCCTGATCTCTCTTACATCTCCTTCTGTCAATTGAAAATCTCGATCTAGATGTCTTCTAGTCATCTTTAACTCAACATGTTCAGAAGCAAACTCATTCTCTTTCCTCCCAAAACCCTTCATCTTCCTAACACCTTTATTACTGGTAAAGGTAGCACCATCTTCCCAGTTACCCAGGCTTAGAACCCAGGTATCTTCCTCACTCTCCCTCACTTCCCATATTCAATCTGTTGTCCTGTTGATTCTACATTAGTTAAAAACGCTCATATTCTCTCTTCTTTTCTAACACTTTCTCTATACTGGTACAGACACTCATCACCTCATATCTTCAATAGCCTGCTGATTGGTCTGCCTGCCACAAGTCTTTTCCTTTTCCAATTTAACCTGCTGCTGTCAAATTGATCTTCCTAAAACATGAATTGTGCTTTATAATATCTGACCACCTCCCTATTCAATAAACTCCAATGGCTCCCTAATGCCTTCAGAGTCAAATAGAAAATATTCTGCTGGCTTTGAATGCCTTTCATCACCTGGTCCCTTCTTGCCTTTCCATTCTTACACCTTACTGCCCTCCATGGACATGATGATTCAATGATACTGGCCTTCTAAACTAAACCTTCTAAACTTGACCTCCTGACTTCATGTCTTTTCAATGCCTATCCTTTATGCCTGGAATAGTCTCCCTTCTCATCTAGGTGTTCTGGGTTCCCTGGCTTCCTTTAAGTTCTAGCTTAAATCTCATCTTCTACAAGAAGGCAACCCTTTTCCAGATCCCTTTCAATGCTAGTGGTTTCCTTCTGTTGATTATTTGTACTTTATCATATGTGTGTGTCTTGTTTGTACCTAGTTGATTATATGTTGTCTTTCCTATGAGATTGTGAGCTCTTTGAGGTCAGGGACTGTTATTTACTTTTCTTTGAATCCCCATCTCTTAATAAAGGACCTGGTACTTGGGTGCTTAATAAATGCTTGCTGATTTTTTTTAAAGATCTCTAGATGTTTTCAACTATGCTAGAGCATCTGTCTATCCTATCCCAATATAACAGGAGCTTGGGCAATTGAACTCTGGCTCCTGAGCATACTCAGAGGGCTTTGCCTTTTGTTGGTCCACGTGTAAGAGGCTAGAAAGCCTACTTCTGGACAGGCATAACAATGTATAATAGAAAGCACCTGCTTCCTAATCTCCTATTACACATTCATGATTTTATCCTTAGTACCCTATCTCAACCTCTGGATCTCTCTGATCATGACTCCTGGTAAACTGATTTTGATCTCCACCTAATGATTTTCCTTTTGTGTTCTTAACCTTTGACTTCCTTGACTCCTGGAAGGGTCTTACTCTTGACACTTCAGGGTCCTGCACACATCTGGCAGCCTTCATGTTGCTTGGCTGTGTCTTAGTTTCTCAGAGACCCTGATCATTTTCAAAGTGTTTTGTTTTTGGGAGAGGGATTTCCAACAGTATTGGACCATAGAGCAGTAGTAGATGGCAGTCTCTGTCCTCAGAGAATTTATGATTTCTAAGAAAGATCCCTACCTTTTTACAGTTCGTAGAAGTGTGGACCTGGCTTCGTTGTGGAAGGTAATAACAATGCTGGTAGTGGGCAGGTCTGAGGCATAGTGCACAGATGTGCATCTGCAAAGGGAATAAATGAAAAAGGCAGGATGAAGTTTATGGAAATAGATCACATGGAAGTAGGCATGGTAATATAGCAATCTAGGTTATAACTCCAATGTATTTAGATGCACCACTCAGCACAAACAGTAAAAACAAACACAGATACACAGACTGGGATTCCTTCATTCCTTCTTTCCTCCCTCCTTCCCTCCTTCCTCTTTCCCTTCCCTCCTCCCTCATTCCTTCCTTTCTTTCTTCCTTTCTCACTTCCTTTCTCCTTCTCTCCCTCTTTTCCTTTCTCTTCCTTTTTCTTTTTCTTCTTTTCTTTATTTTTCTCTTTCTTCCACTTTTCCTTCTTGCTTTCATCTTTCCTTCCTTCCTTCCCTCCCCCCCCCCCCATTTCTGTTTCTTTATTCTTTCTTTCCTCACACTGTTTCACTAGGTTTGGAAATGAAGAGGTAATTCAAAACCCAGTCCTGCTCTTTTTGCCATGGGAGCTTTGACCTATTCTGTTTTCTCGTCTGACCAAGTTAGCCCTTTTTGGTACATCCCCACCCTAAAAACCTCAATCTCTGACTGGCTTTGTCCATGGAAGCTCTGAGCTCAATTCCAGCTTCGGCCTTCCCATAATTAGAATTACAGGCATTCTCTACCATGCTTGACTATAAATTGAGATTCCTTAAAGGGGCTAAGCAAGGGACAGTAGATTTATTTAATGACTCCTCAGAGTCTTTTGCTCTTTCCCATTAGACAGTGAACTCCTCCAGAGCAGGAATCATCTTTTGCCTGGCTTTAAACAGCTTAGTCACTTAATGAAAGCTTACTGACTTTTGAACAAAAAAAAATCTCTATTTCCTATTTTTTATTTATCTACCTTCACTGTCATTGAAAGTTTGGTGGTACAGGTAAGAACTCTGAGTGGATACTTGTACAGGTGTCTGCATTATCTCCCTTTTACACATAAACCATGTCCTTCTTTTCATCCTTTTGTGCTATATTGAGTGCAGTGGTTTAGGTTAGCAATAGTAGCTGATATTTACATGTTGTTTTTAAGTTTTCCCAGCACTTTGAATATATTTTCTCACTTAAGTCTCATAACTATTATTGGATAATTGCTACAGGTAGTATTATCCCCATTCCATAGAGGAGAAAACTGAATATCAGGTTAAATGATTTGCCCCTGGTTACCCAGCTAGTAAATATTAGAAGCAGGTTTAGAACCCAGGTCTTCTTGACATCGGGCCTAGCACACCGTATTGCCTCCCAATACTAGAGTTAGGGAGATAGAGAGTAACATATCCAAGTACAGAGTACTCTTGAACATATAGCTTCAGCCCAAAACACTAAAAAATCCAGTTTCCCAATGCCATTCCAAAAGGAATCTCTGCCTTTTCCATTCACATGGTTAACTTGCCTAGACTGACTACAGGTCCCAGATTTGTACTCCTTACTGTCACAGAGAATAAAAAGAATTCATTCTTTTCTGTTTCTCATTACTGTCTTTCCCCCCACCCCACCCCTTCTTCAGTAACTGCATTTACTTTATCATTAGGCCAATGAGATAATTGTTTCTACAGTTTTATGGGCTCTCTTTATTGCAATTGCTTTATGACTATTCTTAGTACTATATTTTTCATTATAGAATTTATTAAAGTGACAGCAACTTCTTATAACAATTTTTGAGCTCATTTTCTATTATGAAAAGGGGCCTGGGCCAGGAAGGCAGGAGTCTTCTTCTAGTATGTAAGCCCCATAGGAGAAATCCTGTGCCACTTTAAATAACTCCCCCTATCCCTTCTCCTTTGCAGAGGTGCATGGATGGTGTGATTTTCAGGTGCAAAATAGTACATATAGTGACGAGTTTTTCCCATGTGTTGATCAGTTTTGCTTAACTTTTTTCCTTTTCCTTTTCTTTTTCTTTGTGAAATTCTTCTTAAAATTATTTTATAAAATTCTTTTGTGGCCCAGATTCCTGGGCTATGAATTATTTTTTTAAGCAAGCCTAGCCTTCTTTGTGTAATGGGCTTTTTGGCAGTCTAGTGAAGCCTATGTACCCCTTCTCAGAAGATTGTTTTTAGATATATAAAGCAAAATATATAGGATTACAAATGTAACTAATCATACTGAAATGCAATTATTAATGTATTTAAAAAAACAAGTTTATGGACCCTAAGGTAAGAACCCTTAGTTATAAAGGATAACTCTCTGGAAGGAGTGAAGGGCATTGGTATGGGAAGAAACATGGGCAATATAAAAATGAAAGATATCAATAATCACACATTTTAAAGAATAATTCTCTTTGAGGGGATAAAAGATGATTAGGGACAGCAGTGGGTGGCACTTTGAATGATGACTGTGTGGAGAGTTATTTGTGGCAAGAACACAGCAAATCATGAATTGTAATGGAGTAGGAAAATTTAGTGTCTATCTTCCTAATATTTTCCAAGTATCTTTCTACCATAAACTAGGGAGCAGTTGTAAGAAGAAAGAAGCGGAGGGTAAGCAATGGTTTGCTAGAGAAGAAGCATATAATGGATCATTCAGTTTGAGTCAAGATTTCAAAAGTTTTCAGTCTAGTGATTATATTCAGAATTTACTTATCTTTCTCCACTGTCTTTCCATCACCTAGTCCCAGAGACAGGGAAATCCTGCAAGAATAGCTCATTTTCTCTCAAGTTCCATCCTTGAAAGTTCTGACCCTCCCTTTGGTATGTCTCTTAGTCTTATGTGGCTATAGAACAATGAAAGATTCCCCCTCCCATCCTATGTCACATTTCCCCTGAATTTCTTTTGAGGTACAATCATCTTTGAGGTCAGATATTCGTTCCAGAATGCTACATCTAAATGCTTTCTTGATTCCTGTTAACCTAGGGACATGGCCAAGTTTGTCTTGGTAGCATTTTGCCTTACTCGCTTGGGTTAAAATTGCCATTCTGCAATAAGTAGTTGACTTTGACCTATCTAGACCTCAGTTTCCTCACCTATAAAATAAAGGGTTTGGGCTAGATTACTCAAAGGGCCCTTACACCTTTGAATATGTGATCCTATCCAATCACACTAATTAATAGCTAACAATTGAGTATAAAGTTAGAGGATAGGCAGCTGAAAGCAAGAATGGAGGTTAGGAAGAGCTTCTACAGTTTGGGGAAAATGTTTAGGGCCATGGAGGAGAAAATGGAAATGAATAAGAGAGAGCAACTAATTAATAGATTTGCCAGGACCAGGTTGTGTCTCCCTTCCTCCAAATTGTCATAGGCTGCTAACTTTTGTCCAAGGGGAAGCACTGTGATATGTGCAGCCAGGAATAATACCTAGTCCAATGTACTCATTTCTGTTGACTATGGGCAGAGTTCTGTTGCACAGTGTTCCCACTCTGATTTCCCTATGGGCTGTGTCCCAGGTTGTAGAGCTGATTGGATGCCTAATATTTCTTATCCTCCCCCTGCCCTACTCTGAACTAACATAGCTCTGGTTGATCCAACCCTTTGGCTTCTTGCTCAGGTTGAATGTTTCAGCTACGAGAAGAGAAGAGAATAGAATGTAATGGAAAGAGCACTGGATTGGAAAATAGGAGACCTGAGATGTGACCTTAGTCAAATCACTGCCTTCTTCTGGGTCTTATCTTCCTCTGAAATGAGCAGGTTGGGAAGTTCATCTCTGAATAAATGAAAAACCAATGAAAGTCTTGGAAGTGAGATAATGGAATACATTTTCTTTCACAGCAGAAAGTTAGGGAACTATTGGGGTAGAATGTTATATATATCACTAAGATAAGGTTTCTGTATTAGATGGTTTTCTTAATTTGTATGTGTATGGGATTTTTTTTTGGTCAGTAAGAAGAATTTAGTCTGAGGATGGGTGGAAAACGATTCTAATATAAAGACAAAAAGCATCAAAAATGTTTTTAATAAAATGAATAAAGTGAAATAAACAATCTTTAAGCTCTCTTTTATTCCTAACATCCTAATATGATAGTATTTATCACAGAGAGTGATATAGTGAATGTATTATATATTAGTAAATAAAAATCACAGAAGAAACTTTACCAAAGGCATCTTAACATAGTTGAAAAGGAGGGGGGAAATGGAATTATCTTAAAATAAAGGTGATAGAAAGAAAATCAAGTAAGTATAGACTAATAGCTCTGCCTAGACCCTTGGGCTGGGCTTTCAATCCTATCTCTTTCAGAGGTCTTTCTCCCATCTAAATACTGGTCAGTGGTAGAATACCACCTTCCCAAAACATCCCTTCCCCAAATAGAGAATTAATGACCAAAAGCATGGGGTCCCAGCTATGAGAACTGGTGTGGGAAAGGAGGGGAACCTGCTGATACCTGTAATGGCGGGTGTCCCGGATGGGGCGGTCACTGCTTAGCTTGTCGCTCTCCAGCTGGTTGAAGGCATGTTGCCTGTAGGGGTCCTCTCCGGCCTTTAACAGCTTGGAGGCCAGGTATGCTTTCTCATCAAAGCCTCTTGTAGGGATTTTGGTGACCTGAAAAGGAGATTGGGGAGGAGCAAGGGGAGACGCATGGATTTATGTGGAGGAAATGATATCTGCCATGAGGGTCTATTGTCAAGCTAGTGTTGGGTTCACACTTGTCAATCAATCAATATGTGATAGATTTGATCCATCAGCAGGTAAGGACAAAGCACTGCTAAGGTGTGGACAAGGAGGAGCTTGTCCATGTCTGAGTTGTATCTGATTACCAACAAAAGTTCACATTTGATGTCAGAGCTGCCCAGACAACAAAGAGGAGATTGTTCCTTCCCTTGGGTATTTTCTTGGTTCTGAAATGGTCCCTTGTCAATACTGTTGGATTATACAGCATGAAGTTTAATAAAACCAGTAAAGAATAAACAGGCAGGCATAGCTTTCTTACTCATCCTCTCACAATCTTACAGCAGTGTTTGAAGTGGGAGAAAGATTGGAAAAGGATATATATATATGTATATGTATATGTATATATATGTATAATGTCAGTATATTCAGCTAAATGGTAATAGAATGTTTTCTAGTCTTCCAAAGGGGAAGTAGGATCCCCCCTCATCCAGCTCCCCTCTTCCATTGTAATAATTCAAGCATTTAGTTTGGGATGGGATGAGATAAAACTCCTAAATAAATATGAGGAAATTTAGGTGGCTATCTCAGGAGGATGTCTCCCCAGCTCCCAACAGTACACATGCTAACATGCTTATACTTTAAGTCTCACCTTCATGTCGAACGACATAGCCTCTAACTTAATATAGCAAGTATTTATTAAGTGTTTGCTGGGAGAGGCAGCATGATGGTGTCTTGGGGTCTGGAATACTTGGGATTGAATTCTGCCTCCAAAATATATTGACTGTGTGATCACAGACAATTTCCCTAATCTCACCATCCTTCAGTGCCTCAGGCAACCCTCTAAAGATTATAAATTAGGAATCAATTATTGACCAGCATTGGTGGAGAGGATTCTCATACTGGAAGCTCCCCACACTTATGAAATCGTGTCTTGGAAAATATATAAATATATATGTGAATAAACTTCTATACATATAGGTAATGGTATTTATATTCAAAACACTATGCTTGGTATCAGGGTAATAAAAAAAAAAGAAACAATTCCTGGCTTTCAAGGAACTTACATTCTTCTGCTAAAGTTTTCTACTCTCCCACTCCCCTCTACCCAACGCAAAAATGGTCCTTCTCACTTATTATGGTCTCTGATTGCACAGTCCCTCCCTATTACCTCAGTCCATGTACCCCAGCTCTGGCATTACTTGTTTCCACAGTCTAACATTTTAATGATTCACTAGAATCACCATCACCCTCAAGCCTTTTGACATTCCTGATCTGTCATTCTTCATGACTGGGTAATTCCTACCACTTGATTTTGGGTTTCTTCCTTTCTTTTAATAAAAGCCTTCCAAACCTCCTAATTCTAGGGCTTTCTCTCTTCCTTATTTCTCACTTATTGTCTATAGCTTGCTTTGCATATATTTGTTTATATGTTGTCTCCCTCATGAGATTGCAAGCTTCTTAAGGGCAAAGGCTGTCTTTTGCCCCTTTTTGTATTCCAGCACTTAGCAAAGTGTCTGCTATATAGTAGGAGCTTAATAAATTTTGTATTTTATTGTATTTTCCCCAATTAGTTAAGCAATAATGAAGAAAGTAATAAAATCCAGCTACCACAAATTTATAGTGCAAAAGGGTCTTAATACATATAACATGATATGTACAGGTCTTAAGAGTCTTAATACATATCTTCTCTATTCCCATTAACATCACTTAATTATCATTACTTTTTGCTTTTTGTCATTTTATTTCTCCTTTTTATTAGGAATTAGACAAACATGAAAAACTAAGTATTTTCCAATATGTAAGGAATAGAAAATGAGTAAACAAAACCATGAATCTCTATTATAACTAGTTTTTTTTTCCAAGAGAACATAAGAGAGGCAGTTTTCTTGAGGGTCACAATAGGCAGAGCACTGGGCACTGGAGTCAAAAAGACTTGAATTAAAATTCAACCTCAGATACTTACTATTTGATCCTAGGAAAGTCATTTAACTTGGTTTCCTCAACTGCAAAATGGAGATCATAATAGCATCTACCTCCCAAGATGTTGTAAGGATCAAACAAGAAAAGATCTGTCAAGCACTAAGCATAGTGCCTGGCACATTGTAGGCACTTAATAAGTGCTTATTCCTTTCATGATAATACTAATGATACTCTGATTATATGTATCCCCTTCTAAACTTCCTTCTGTACTCCAATTCTCTACTTACCTATATTTTTAAATGTTTCATTAGGGGCAGCTAAGTGGCTCATTGGATAGAGATCCATAGCTGAAGTTAGGAGGACCTGGGTTCACATCTGGCCTTAGATACTTCCTAGCTGTATGATCCTGGACAAGTCATTTAACCTCAATTGCCTAGCCCTTGCCTCTCTTCTATCTTAGAAGTGATATTAAGACGGAAAGTAAAGGTTTTTTTAAAGATATAAATAAAAATCTATTTTTAAAACCCTAATCAAATGCTACTTTTAATGTAAAGATTTCCCAGTCAGTAATAAGCAATCCTCCTCTTAATCTTCATATATAGATGAGCTCCTTGAGGGAACAAATCATGTTTTTGCCCTTTCCCATATCCTTAGGACTTAATAAATGCCTGTTGACCGTTATAGTACACGCACTGACAACTGTTTGTGAATTTAGCAAATATTATTCTATGCTACACTTATTTGTGCACTGGTCATTTCCTTCTTCTTTACTGTAAGTCCACATGAACAGTTACTGGGTTTCATCTAAACTTTGTATCTCACTGGGCACAATCAAACATAACAGACTTCTCTACTAGCAAAAATGCAAGAACCCAGAGCAAGGCTTATGAGAAAGAAAACCAGCCACATTCAGAGGAAGAACTGTGGGAGGAGAAACACAGAGGAAAAACAACTGTTTGAACACATGGGCTGTTGGGGATATTATTAGGGATGTAGACACTAAATGATAACTCTAGCCCAACTATCAATAATATGGAATTAGGTCTTATCAATGATGCATGTAAAACCCAGTGGAATTGTGAGTCAGCTAAGGGAGGTAGTGGGGTTTGGGGAGAGGGAAAGAACATGAAACATGTAAATATGGGAAAATATTAAAAATAAAAATAAATAAAAAAATAAACTTTGTATCTCATGGAGCTCCTGGGTCAGGGCATTGTGTAAAGGAGACATTTAATGTTTGCTGAATTGAACCAATATGACTTGCTCAGTTCTAAAACAGAAGGAGTATATGGCAAAGTCTCTGCCCTGGAGACACTTTATAATACATTTGGACTAACATACATTATCCTGCACACAATACAGATTACAAATATCCCTGGCTATGAGACCACGTATCCAAGATTTTCTAGGACAATCTTGGTTTCAAGTACTGTGTCCTGTTGTTTCCCCCAAACCATGGAAATATCATAGACATGACAACATTTTGGCAAATAGAAATGGAATGTGTGATGTCAATGAACATTATAATAAAAATACACTTAAGCTACAGAAGAATGTGAGTTACAAAAAGAGAATCACAGGATATAGCAGAATCATGATTCTGGAGGGGTTTAGGACCAGACCTGAGATAGGATCAGGGTTGTTTGTTGCTGTTAAGTCATGTCTAACTTTTGGTGACCCCAAGGACTGTACTGCCTGTGGTGTTTTCTTGGCAGACATACTAGAGTGGTTTGCCATTTCCTTCTCCAGCGGATCCAGTGGATCCTTTTGGAGGGCAATCAGAAAGTATCACACAGCTAGGAAGTATCTGAGGTCATATTTGAACCCAGGTCTACCTGTTTCCAGGTCCAGTCTTCATCTACTGAGCCACCTAGCTGCCTCGGAGGAGCAAAGAGTTTTTATATAATCTCAAAGTTGGAAAGGACCTTAGTGGTGATTAAAATTCATCTGTTTATTGAAACAATAATCTGTTATATAACATCACTGGCCAGTAGTCAAACAACCTCTACTTAAAAACTTCTAAGGAATGAGGAAATCTACTACCTCCTGAGGCCACTCATTTTACCCTTGGTCAGTTCTAATTGTTAGAATGTGTTTTCTCAATTCTTATTCAATAAAAGGGTTCCAGCCAGATAGTACCTTTATCTATCATAATGTATCATAATGGGAAACAGGCTGTTGGTTAGGGGCAAAGAGTTCCTGGGCCCAAGTTTTTTCATCTGTAAAATGATTAGATGACCTTCAAGTCCAATTCAATTCAACACACAGTTATTAAACACTGTATTTGCAAGACCAAAAAAAAAAAACCCAACAAAACAGTCTCTACCCTCAAGGAGCTTATATTCTACTAGGAAAATCAAGGCATTTTAATTCCTTTTATTCTATGACTGTGCAAGGCAAGCATATGAAACCTCTCCTATCTATCAGTTTCACACAGAGGTCTCTTGTCTTTCATATCAGGTAACCCCTTTCCAATCTTTTAGGGGAATATCAAAGTCAGAACCTCAGTGATTTAACAAAATCTATCACATCTGGAGTGCTTTAAGCTAAAATGAATGGCTGTTCTATGAAAGATGAAATATATACTTTTATCTTGAATGGTCTAAGTTTTGGTTTCTCATTTGGAATCTTCCTCACATGTGTGACATTAATTCCTGTCTCCATGTCTTTACATTGGCAGTCTTCCACACCTCTCTCTTCACCTTCATCTTTTGGAAGTACAATGCCAAGTAGCTCCAGGTCACTAGAGCTACTTAGAATTCTGAATATGAAAAAAAATGAAAAAATGATTTTTCATGAGATCTTTTCAACCTCTTAGTATCTGTAATTATGTAAATTCAAATCCTCTTTTTCCAAATTTTAGAAACTCTAGTTGATTTTCTGGAAGTTAAACAAATGTTAAATTCAGAGAAAGTGTAGTTAAGGGTTGAAGGGAAAAAGGAATTGATCCTGGACTCAATCCATTTATCCCCCCTCCACCAGTTAGTAAAATTATAGACTGTAAGGATAACAGAAACAATGAGGTGCTGTGGTCTTAAGCTAAATATAAAGAAGTGCTTTCACTCAAGTGAATACTCTTTTGGGGAGTGAAGAGGTTCTTCAAGAAGTTTTAGCTATGTCCCTAGTTGTCTCTTAAAAAGCAAGGGGATCCTGAGGAAGTGAGCTGAGGCAGGAACAGCTCTAAGGAGTGACAATAGAGAAGAGAAAGAGCCATTCAAGAAGAACCCAGTTCTTGAGAAGAAATCACTTCTTTTATCTTGGAGAGAAAATTTTCCTCACTCCATCAGTCATGGTGTCTTACAGCATTGCTATTTGCCCAAGGGGAGAAACTGTGCCTGGCAGGAAGTAAACATGAGAAGACCATAAGAGTCTAGTAGAGACACTGTGCCTAGCAGGACAGCATGAGACTAGCATGATAAAATAAAGTGTTTGGGTCCCAAAACTAGGAGGTGTGAGATACTTTGGTGATATGTTTTCTATGTGTGAATTTCTCTGGTATGCCCATTTTTCTCACCAACACTGCTTGTATTTTTAGAAGAATGTGCCTCAGATTTATGGAGGAGATGTTTTGTGTATACTGTTCTTATGATGCTTTTGTTTTTAGCTATTTGTGTCCTCTGGCTAACTATTAAGGATAAATGTGCCAGTGGGAACCCCCAGAGTATCTTGGTCTCCTAGGACTTGCTTCCTGCTGGGCAAAGTCACCTCCCAGGGACCCAATCTGAGTATTCAAGTCGGAGGGTGGTTCCCAGTCGTGCTACATATATATGCATATGCATATTAATACATACATAGCCACAAATATATGTACATGTGGGTGAGTGCACACTTACAGTAAAATGAGCATATTATTGAATTCAGCATCTGACATCAGCTGCCTATGCTGCTGAACATCAACTGATCTTGCCCAGAGCCACGAATTGCCTGAAAGCAGATTATATGATTCCCTCAGGCTATAGCTGCTTCCCTGAATGGACTCTGGGTTATAATGTAGAACAATTTACCTAACTCCTTCATGAAGCTGTCTCCTCAAAGTATTTAAACTTGTTTCCCTTGTTCCTCATGGATACCCAGGACTCCAATGCTATGAAGAACCCTAGATTATAATCTTGCTTCCAGAAAGGCTCTTTATTATTACTACTTTGGTAGTTGTTTTTTTTTTTCAGGTTGACATATCTTCCTATTTAGTTTTTTTAAATTAATTTATTTATTAGCAATTATGTGTTATAGCAAATTTCCACACAAGTTATCCTAAGTTTTTGATCGAATTCATCTCTCTTCCTCCTTCCCTTCCCCATCCCAGTGCTGGCAAGCAATTTGACCTGGATAATACATGTATTATCAGGCAAAACATTTCCATATTGCTGATTTTTGTAAGTGAGTAATCTAATAAAACCAAAACCCCAAAACATAAACCCAAATAAACAATTGAAAAATCGTATGTTTTCATCTGCATTCTGACTCCAACAGTTCTTTCCCTGGAGGTGGATGGCATTCTTTGGCTTAAGTCCCTCAGAATTGTCCTGGATTTGCTGTTAGTAGCAAAGTCTATCACATTTGATCGTTCCACAATATTGTTGTTACTGTTTACAATGTTTTCCTGGTTCTACTTATTTTGCTCTGCAGTAGTTCACATAGGTTTTTCCAGCTCTTTCTGAAATCATCCTGTTCATCATTCCTTAAGGCATAATAGTATTCCATTACCAAATGTACCACAATTTGTTCAGTCATTCCCCAATTGATGGATATTCTTTCAATTTCTTATTCTTTGCCATCACAAAAAGAACAACTATAAATACTTTTGTATGAGTAGGTCCTTTCCTCTTTTTTTGATATCTCAGGAATACAGATCTAGTAGTGATATTACTGGATCAAAGGGTATGCATTGCTTTATAGCCCTTTGGGCATAATTCCAAATTGCCCTCCATAATGGTTGGATGAGTTCAAAGCTCCACCAGCAATGCATTAATGTCCCAATTTTGCCACACCCTCTTCCAACATTTATCATTGTCTTCTACTGTCATTTTAGCCAATCTCATAGGTGTGAGATGGTATCTCAGAGTTGTTTTAGTTTGCATTTCCATAATCAAGAGGCATTCAGAACATTTTTTCATATGATTTTTGATAACTTTGATGTTGTCATCTGAAAACTGCCTATTCATATCCTTTGACCATTTGTCCCTCCTGTGTCCTTTTAAGAAGTTTTTAGCACTAAAAAAATGAGCAAGAATAAAACAAGTATTCAGCTGAGGAAGAGAGAATTAGGGGCACTCTAAATTCAAGTGGCACCTATTGAGTCACACATGAGTTATTAACATATCTTTGCTATCTCCAGTCATGCTGCCTTTATTTCAACTATCACCTTTGACACTAAACTCAAACCCATATCCTTGGTCCCTAAAACTTCTGATTAGTAAACCCATTTTGCCCAGACATGCACTCACCCTGTCACCTCCTAGCCATTTTCATGTTTTATCCTTTGTCCCTTTCCCTCCTCTTATGGAAAAGTTTTATTCCATACCCTGTCACCCCTCTCAAGCCAATGCTTGGTTCATAGAATAAAGATGGAAATTTTAGACCAAATAAAATCAACATTATTTTTCCTGGGAATGATATGTCATTTGATGACTCCATTTACCATTTTCTCTGACTTCCTGTCTAAAACATTCCTCCCTAGGTATTATCTTCCCTATTAGAAAGTAAACATCTTGAAGACAGGAATTGTCTTGCTCACTTATATTTGTATCCCTAGTTCTTAGCACAGTGCTTGGCACATAGTAAGTACTTAATAAATGCTTTTTCATTCATTTCTTCAATCTCTCATTTATCCATTAATGAATACAACAACAACCTTTCCCACAAAGTGCCTTTGGGAGTTTGCCACTGGGCATTTCAGGAACCAGAAAGGTACTAGAAATTTTATATTTCCCTCTAAGCCAATGCTGCTGCTGCTCAGGGACATAAAATAAAAGTGAGATTTGCATTTCTTCATGTTCCCTTAATGAGATAGAAAACTGCTAGGTATAGGTTTCCTTGGTACCCTAATATAGAACAAGACTCTTATACCCACCTTACTGTAATGAAATTGAATCCCTCTATCTTTAGATCAAAGCAAGTTGACGGCTGGTACTTCAAAGCCCTCACAGAAAAAAAGGAGCAAGTTTTTAATCTGGTTTCCAAATTCAGCATCATTCCTTGGCTCAAGAATGATCTCATTTCTTGGCTCACTTGGGAATTTGCCTGATGCTGTCATACTTTGGACTGAGAGTGAGCTTGGAAAGGCTGCTATGCTTGTTACTCCAAAGAACATGAAAGCAGGGTGGGGGTGGGAGGGGGTGGTGGTAAGACATAACATAAAATAAAATAACAACTAATAGCAATAAACGAGTTTAAGATGTTTAGTCCTGGCGCATAATATCCAAATAGAATGTTGGGAAAAGAAGAGCACATTAGTCCCATTAACAATCCCAATGCAATAATTACACATAAGATCCAGTTAGTGGTGGGATACTGAGTATATCTTCTTAGTCAAGCTAACCCCTCAAACATCCTGGCCAACCTCTTCAGCAAGCAGAGGCAACATCCAGTCTCCAATAGTGAAAGAGAGACTAGGTCATTTCCTTCTTTAAAGTGCATGTATTTATTTATTCAAATGTAAAAGATGGCTCCTAGATTAAAGAGAGCCTATACATTACCTAGTCAAGTTCCAAAGAAGGTATAGATTCCTTTCCAGGAGCACTCACATTTTCACAGTGTCTAGGAGAAATCTGGTTAAACAAAAAACCAAGAAGTGTGCAAAGAGAAAGCAATCACAAAAGAACATCCTGGAGAAAGAGGTGGGTCAGAGTGTAGATGGGAAGGAGAAACAATCACACAATCATAAGAGGTAGAGCAAGGTGAGACCTTAGAATCAAATTCAACCCTTTCATTTTAAAGTTGATTAAACTGAAGCCTAGAGATTAACCTTTATACCCTGCCCAAGGTTAAACAGGTTAAAAATGAATGCAAAATAAACAGACCTGTACGAAAATATTTATAGCTGCGCTTTTCGTGGTGGCAAAGAACCGGAAAAGGAGGGTATGCCCTTCAATTGGGGAATGGCTGAACAAATTGTGGTATATGCTGGTGATGGAATACTATTGTGCTCAAAGGAATAATAAACTAGAGGAATTCCAGGTGAACTGGAAAGACCTCCAGGAACTGATGCAGAGCGAAAGGAGCAGAGCCAGAAGAACATTGTACACAGAGACTGATATACTGTGGTAAAATCAAATGCAATGGACTTCTGTACCAGCAGCAATGCAATGACACAAGACAGCTCTGAGGGATTTATGGTAAAGAACACTACCCACATTCAGAGGAAGGATGGCAGGAGAGGAAACATATAAGAAAAAGAACTGCTTGAATGCATGGGTTGAGGTGGACATGATTGGGGATGTAGACTTGAAACTACCACACCAATGCAACTACCAACAATTTGGAAATAGGTCTTGATCAATGACACATGTTAAAACCAGTGGAAATGTGCATCAGCCATGGGTGGGGGTAGTGCGGGGGGTGAAGGGGAAAGTAGGAGCATGAATCATGTAACCATGTTAAAAATGAATATTAATAAATGTTTTTTAAATAAATAAATAAATTCAGAAAATGTTATGGATCACCTGGAATAAAGGACCCTGCTAAAAGGAAAAGCCTTATTAAGAAGAGACATGTGACAAACAAAATGAAACAACGGGAACTTCATCAACTGCAAAACACTGAAGAAGCCATCCATCATGAATTAATTATTGAGGTCTTCCAATGAAGCCTTTAAATGGATTCTCTTTGAAATTTCTTTAACTTCTTCCCATATAAAGATTGTAAAAGAATGTTGCATTCTAACTATACAAATAAGTCTCTTATTTTATGATGTAAGGTGTGCTTTGCATCATTGAGATTTAATTGAATAAATTGGTTGAATGAAAAAAAAAGAATGCAAAGTCAAAATTTAAATCTAGCCCCTGGGATTCCAACTTAAGTGTTCTTTCCATATATAAAAACATCTTTTATCATGCCCACTGAACAAGAAATTATTCCTGGGAATGGTATGTCATTTGATGACTTCATTTATCATTTCCTCTGACTTCCTGTTCAAAACATTCCTCCTTGGCTATTCCTCCTCCTGTGTGTTGTCTTCCCCTATTAAAAAGTATGCTTGATGCTCCAATGAATGCAGGTTCTTTTAGGCTATAATCCAGGTCACTTTCCACTATTTATGATGTTTAAATACAGCAGCTAAGTGGTGTAGTGGGCAGAGTACTGGACCTGCAGTCAGGAAGACCTGAGTTCAAATTTCTAGTTCTTAGCATGGTGCCTGACACATAGGAAATACTTAAATGCTTTTTCATTCATTCCTTCAATCTCTCATTTATCCATTAATGAATGCAACACCAACCCTACCCACAAAGTGCCTTTGGGGGTTTGCCACTGGGTATATATCCTCTAGGACACCATGCTTGTCCTTGCTGCTCAGTCATATTTGATATTTCATGTCCCCATGGACTACTACAGCACATGTAATAGATAATAATGTGTTGGATATTATGATGCCGGTAGGAAAAGTGAGTCACCAGGGGCCTGGGAGTCGGTAACTAGATCAACAGAAGATTTGGGGCTATCAGTGTTGAGCAGCCTGAGCTGTGATGCCCCGTCAATCCCCGCTGCAGCTGTAGGCTCCTTTAAGGTGTTGAGTGAGTGGCCCCTCCCTGCTGGAGTAACTGTCTTCCTATTGTGTGAGAGCAGAACCCTGCAGGAAGTGGGGCTCAACTTCCTGGTTACAATGGAGGCTTTGGTTTCTCTCTCCTGTAAACTCAACTAATTGATATTCTCTCCTCTCCTCAGTCCCTTTAGCCTAGGTGATGATATAAGAATTACAGGAACTCACAGAATTAGGCTAAGGGATTTATTTTAAAACTGGGAAGGGAAAACTGAGGTAAGAGGGTTTAGGGTCTTGAGAAGCTGTTGCTAGGGGTGACTGGGAAGTGTTGGCAATGGACCTAGAAGGTAAGGCCAGGCTGAGGGAACCAGCCTTCAGCCAGAGATAATCTGACACTGTCCTGATGTTGTTTCATCTACCAGCTAAACAGATGTAGTTGTTAAGTTGGTTTAGGGGTGTCCCTATCCTAGGCTACTCTAAGCTAAAATCCTGCCCATGTTCCACCTCCCTTCAGCCCCCTGGGATCCCCAAGGGGAAGTCAAGGGGTAGCTGGGTGTCTGGGTGTGGTCAAGGAAAACAGAACCCCAAGGTTGGGTTTGCAGGGGCTTTTATAATCACAGCCCAACTGTCAGGACCTAGATGGCATGCAGGTGGCACCTGCCAGGCCAGAGTTCTATTCTGCTAACTGACAGGATTGCCCAAGGTAATATTGCGAATGCAAGAAATCCTGCATTACACACACCAGATGCTTCTGTCCTCTACTATCTCTCGAAGTCTGTCCATGTACATCTCATTGTTTCCATGACACTATTAATCTACCTCAATCTCTCCCATCCCCTTCAATCTTTTACAACATCAGGATCTTTTCCAGTAAGTCCCATCTTCTCATTATGTGGACAAAGTATTTAAACTTCATCTTCAGGACTTTACCTTCTGGTGAATAGTTTGAATTAATTTTTTAAGCATTAATGGATTTGATTTCCTTTCTGTCTAAGGGACTCTCAAAAATCTTCTCCAGCACTACAATTCAAAGGCATCAATTCTGTACACTTTGCTTTCTTTATAGTTCACCTTAGCATAATTGGGAGATTGCTGAGGGCTGATTGGCTCCAGGAGTCACTGCCCACCAGGAAAACCAGAGGATTAGCTCCCTAGCCTCCCAGGATATAGCGACGGCAGCATCTCCTCTGGAGTTCTGGCAGCTATAGCAGCCTTAGCAACAGGAGGACCTAAATTACTTTTTCCACTACCTCAACTAAGGGTGGAGGGGGCACAACAGATAAGTAGATGAAGTCAAGAAGACTCTGAGGTAGGGGTCTGTAGGCACTCACTAATAGCATCTCCTTAAGCAGAGGACCTTAACTACTCTGAACCTCATATTTCTCATTTGTAAAATGACAATAATAATAGCACTTACCTAACAGGGTAGTTGTGAAGTTCAAGTAAGATAACATATATAAATTACTTTGCAAAACTTTAAGAGCTTTGTACATATCATCTATTGAGGTTGGTATTTATCTTTGGGGCTGGCTACCTGACAGTGGGTTCTGATTTTCCCCCATCAATGTCTGTAGTCCTAAGGGTGGACTCATGCCCTTTGAGGGGCTTCCACTGCTTCTCAGGTCTTATTGGGTAGGAACTGTCACAGCATTGGTTTCTGAACCATCACTGCTCACAACCCCCATTCTATTTTTCAGTCATTGTTCTGCTTTCATGAGGAGTGGCACAATTAGGGCAGCTGCTCTAGCATATCTTCAATAATGTGGGTCACCTCTGAACCTGGAGGGTTGTGATCCCTTCACTCAAGATAAGATAAGTTCTGATAAGAGCATCAATTTTAATTTTCTTATTTTTCCAATTCTAAAGTCATTTTTTTCTACCCACAAAAATCCTTTAGATTCCCTTATTATCTGGTGCTGCTCTGATGACAAGAATGGTTCTGATTATATGCCACATTTACTCAGAAAATCCACACACTCACATCATTGGCACTGATTTTAGACTGTATAAACTTTAATTTAATATTGGTACTCTAAATGTGGACTTCTTGTCCAGTGATCAACAAGAAGACATAATGTTGGAAGAGCTGAATTATATCCACATTGACATTCTTGTTGTAAACAAAACCAGAAGAAAGAACTTTGGAGGAGCTGATGAAGTGAGCTTGTCATACAGCAAAAAGAAACCATCTAATTGCTTAAGAACTTGTTTCTGAATTAAATTGTTAAATTTAACCATTATGTATCTTCAAGTTTGCAGCTCTGGGTTTTTTCTTTCCTAGAGGTGAGCTATGAATTATTTATGTTGGTATTTCATTTTATGTATTCAGAAATACTGAGTAGTTCTCTTCTATTAATTGTTGCTAAGGATTTTTGTCTTGTCATCTTCTTTTGAAAGACCTATGATTCTTAGGTTGGCTCTAATACCACTTGTCTTTATGACCAGCATGTTTCACTTGCACAGTGAGCATATATTCTTTTACTGTTACTATTCTTCACTTTCCTTCTTCTAGATTGTCCTTTCCTTCTGTATATTTGCATTCTCAATCTATTATTCTTTCTTATTTCTTTGATAAGACTTGCCATTGTAGATTTCAGTTTTTCTATTCTGTCCATTATTTTTGCTATGTAGGCCATTAATTTTGCTCTAATAATTCTAATTTCTTGTTTGAACTACTTAGGGGTCAATCAATCCTCAGCAATCTCCCACTTATGCTAAGGTGGACTATTAAGAAAGCTGAATGTGCAGAATTGATGTTTTCAAGTTGTGGTGTTGGAGAAGACTTCTGAGAATCCCTTGGACAGCAAGGAAATCAAATCAGTCAATACTTAAAAAAATAATTCAGATATTCACTGGAAGGTCAAATCTTGAAGCTGAAGCTTAAATATTTTGTCCACATAATGGCCACACAACTTATATGTTGTGGTTCCACATTCTCCTCAAAATCCACAGGGTCCTCTTTCTCATTAAAAGTTCATTTTCCTTTGTTTTACAGAATTTATTCATAAATACCTTATTTTGTTTATTAGATCTGGAAGTTATACTTCCTTCTGTTCTATGTTCCCTGTTGATTTATCTACTTATGTTCAAGGTTTTTGAGTTTCTGTCTTCCTGACATCTTTGGTAATTTGAGTCTTTTTTTCTCCCTGATTTTCCCCTATTCACTTTCTGACCTTGCCTGGCTGGATCTCAAAGCATCTTAGCTACATCCTACACTGGGTAATTCATAGTTCACCTAGTCTACATCTCTGCCCTTAGTGCCTTTGGGGTGATTAGAACTGTTCTTCCTTAAATCCAAGAGAAATCTTTGTCTTTCTGTCCTCTTTGCCTAACCAATGCATGGCACTTAAGTGATTGTTGAAAAGTAAAAGCAGCCTGAAATTTGTACAGGACACAGAGACAAGACAAAGCCAGAAAACAGAGCAGAGGGAAAGGAAATTTAGTGTGTACCAGTGATTAAGGCAGGGTGCAAATACAACAGACTAGGCTCCAGGGCTACTTCTTTTGAATCTAAAACCACATCTTCCACAAGAAGCCTTTTCTCTTACTGCTAGTGCTTTTCCTTTGTAGATTAACTCCAATTTATCCTACCTCTGTCTTATTTGTATGTCCCAGTTGTTTGCATGTTGTCTCCTCGAGGGCAACGACTATTTTTTGCCTTTCTTTTTATTTATAGTGTCTGGCACTTAACTTGACTCAAAGATGAGTTGAGAAGGGAATACTGGCATTCAAGTCTTTCTTAGTGGACAGGTTGACTGGAATTTGGAAACAGGCAGTTCTTTTTTTTTTGTTTGATTTTTTCCCCTTAACAAAAAAATGGAAACACAAATTGGCAGCTTTGGGAGTACATTCCAGACTGTTAAATTGTTGCTCTCCAGACCCTTCCTGCAGTGTTGTAAAACACACATAGTGAAGGCAAGAACAGGACTGTTGACCATTTTTGCCAGCTTGTATGTTTTTCTGTAGTATTTCAGGGCTGAGAACAATCAATGTTATCTTCATAAAGGGAATCTCTGTATTTAGTCAATAAACATTTATTAAAGGACAGCTGGGTGGCTCAGTGGATCAAGAGCCAGGCCTGGAGGCAGGAGGTCCTGAGTTCAAATTGGAACTCAAACACTTCCCAGCTGTGTGACCCTGGGCAAGTCACTTGACCCCCATTGCCCACCCTTACCAATCTTCCACCTATGAGACAATACACTGAAGTACAAGGGTTAAAAAAAAAATTATTAAATGTCTATGATGTCCAGGCACTGCGTGTGCTAAGTGCTGGGTACACAAATATGAAGAGAAAAGACAAGCCTTGCCCTCAAGGAGTTTATAATCTAAGGGAGAAAGACAATACACACACAATACACAAAAGGAAGCTCAAAGGAGGAAGGTGAACAGGTGAGAGAGTATCAGTGTACCTTTATCTAGATTTGACTGGCCATGACATGACAGATTACTTCTTGAAGATACTGACAGAAAGAGGATAGAGCTTCATTCACTACGACAGATGAAAGGAAAATTATGATATCAAGGAGGAGCCATGCTATATTGCTCTGGACTTTAAGCTAGGGATCACCATTGCTGCTTCATCGTCTTCCCTGGAGAAGAATTATGAGCTTCCTGATGATCAAGTGATCACCATGGGCAATGGGAGGAGGAGTCCAAAGCCCATTCTTCCTGGGAATGGTATTCGGAAGCACTCATGTGACCACTTTTCATTCTATCATGAAGTATGGTATTGATATCCAAAGGGATCTTTATGCCAACACAATATTATCTGGCGGTCCTGCCATGTACCCTGGGATTGCTGACAGAATGCAGAAAGAAATCTCAGCCCTGGCATCTAACACAATGAAAATTAAAATCATTGTTTCACCTGAATAGAAGTATTCCATTTGAAATGGTGGTTCTATTCTGGCTTTTCCCAGAGCTGTGGATCAGCAAGTAGCAATATAATGAAGCTGGTGTGTCCACTGTCCATCACAAATTCTTCTTAAAGGAACATTAGCAACTATGTATAGCATTTGCTATATGAGTATTCGCAAAGTATAACTTTTTCCTGGAAAATATGTACTTCATTTTAGCTTCTTAAAACTGGAATAAGCCTTCTTTGAAAACAAAAACTTATCCTTGGGGAAATTTACATCTGATATTGGATAGATATCACACTTTTTAGATTGTTGAACCATTACTTATGTGGTCGCATTCAAATTAAGTTGTTCCCTTGGTATAGATTTTAGCATAACTTGTTCACATCTTTGATCCAAATATATATATTTTTAATTCTTATCTTCTGTCTTAGAATTAGTACCAAATATTGGTTTCAAGGCAGAATAATAGTAAGGACTAACATCTTGCCCAAGGTCACACAGCTAGGAAGTTTCTAAGGTCAAATTTGAACCCAGCACCTCCCAACTCTAAATCTGACTCTCTAACCACTGGACTACCCAGCTGCCCCTGATCTAAAACTTGATATAGACCACCTCATGCAATACTAAGTTGAGTAATTTTCAATCATGTCTGGCTCTTTGTAACCCCATTTGGAGTTTTCATGGCAAAGATATTGGAATGGTTTTCCATTTCCTTCTCCAGCTCATTTTATAGATGAGAAACTGAGGCAAACAGAGTTAAGTGACTTTCTAGGATCACGCAGCTAGTCAGTGTCTGAAGTATCTTTAATGTATTTGGCTCTAGCAAGTTAAATGGGTTTTTTGGTAATTGAGAAATAATTCACAGTGGGATCTTATTTTTTTTCCTCTGGCACTCCATCGATTGGGTGCCAATGAAAATGTGATTTATTGCAGAAAATTGTCTGTAAAAGATTGCCTGTTCAATAAATGAATTGGTTATTGTTACAGGATCTTTTCAATGAGAGCCATAAGCACTAAAAAAGGTCAGCGTAGGCATCCAAGGAAGAAAAACAAAGTGAATGAAGAACAACTATTGTCCACATTATAATATGAAGTTGAATATTGAGTTAGCCCACGGATTCATATGAATCTTGGGAATTTCTACTTATGGTCAAGGAGCTGGACACAGAATTGAAGAGGAAGAGAAGGGAGAGGAGGAAGAAGACGGGTTACATTTGGGAGACTGTACAATAATTTCAGTGATACCAAGATGTTCTCTGGATAAATATCTATAATTTAAATATGCTATTCTCAAAGAAATCACAGAATACCACAATCTTGGAAAGATTATAATTGCAAGTACCCCAGATATCAATAGAAATTTATATGAGAAATGTAAGTAGGTTGCAGAATATTACCAAAGATAATAATGTGCATGAGAAAAAGCAGCATGAAAGACATCCAGGACATGTATGACTAAAAAAGGAGGTAGTTATTCTTGTAGCAAGAGGGAGAGATAGCATATAGGGAGCCTACTTTTTACACAATCTACTTTCTACTTGAGGCATTTAGGTGGCATAATGTTGGACCCAAAGTTAGTAAAAGCCATGTTCAAATCCTATCAATTTGACCTTCATAACATCTTTCAGATATGCCCCCTCTCTTCTCTGCCACCTCGTTGGTACAGGCCCTCACCACTTCACATCTGGACCAGTGCAGTAACTTTCTGGTTGGTCTCCTTGTCTCTAGTTTCTTCCTACTTCAAATCTATTCTCGATTTAAAGCATTGTCAAGGTGATTTATATAAAATATGGACTGGAAGAGAAGAGACACTTGAGCCTCCTAAGGCTTGGGCCTTACCTCACTAGTCAATAAACTCCAGAGGTTCCCTATCACTTCCAAGATCAAATGTAAAATCTCATTTAGAATTAAATCCTTTCAAAACCGGACCCTTCTCTATCTTTCCAGTTTTCTCCCATCTTACTCTACTACCTCAGATACTCTGTGACAAAGTGACAGTGGTTTCCTGGCTTCTCTTTATTTCCTACCAGCTGCTCTGCTCAGTTTTGACTCCTTGAGCAGCATGCTTTCCCCCAGGACAAGCTCATCACCAGAAATCTCACCATCAGGGAGATTGCTTCAGCTTTGATACTCAGTACTTCCTCAATATTCTTAGTGACTCCTCCCTTTTGATTGTAGGGCTCAATAGCAGAGCCCCAAATTCCTCCCAGACCTTCCCTTTATTTGGGGCTAAGAATTTCCAACTTTTTGTTTCTCACCAGTTCCTCTGCTTGTGTTTTGACTCCATGAAAATAATGCTTTACTTGGGGTAGCCTCTGGTGACTCAGTTTCCTTTTGTGAATTGTCTTCTTTCTTCAGATTGTAAGCATCTTGAGGGCAGGAATTGTTTTTCTTTCTCTTACTTTGAATCCCCAGGGCTTACTTCACATAATGCCTAGCATGTAATAGATGCTTAATAAAGGTTTAATGACCATTGACTATTAATTACAGTTTCTTACACAAGACACTCCATCTCCTGACTTTGAGCATTTTCAGTGACTATATCTAAAATGCTCTACCTTCACACCTCTGCTTCCTGGCTTCCTTCAAGTCATAGCTTAAAATCCCAGCTTCAATAAAGTCTTTTTTCATCCCCTTTAGTATTAAGTTAGTACCTTTCCTCTGTAAATTATTGCCATTTGATCCTGCAAATATTGTATTTCTACATAGCTATTTTTACATGCTGTCTTCCCATTAGGATGTGAGATTCTTAAGAGTGGAGACTTTTGGACATTTTTTTGTATCCCCAGCAAATGGCACACTGCCTGGCACAGAATTTACACTTAATACATCCTGGTTTCAAATATGACCTCAGATACTTCCTACCTATATGGTCCTGGGCAAGTCATTTAACCCCAGTTGCCTAGTCCTCACTGCTTTTCTACCTTGGAACCAATATACATTTTTGATTCTAAGACAGAAAGTATGTGTTTAAAAAAAAGAAAGCATCAATAAAGTAATAATAATACACAGAAGAAACTGATACTTAGTGCAGATTCTAAAGGCAGAAGGTAAGGGTTTTGTAAAAAAAATATTTGTGGACTAACTGCTGGGAAGGGCAAAGAGGGAGACAGAGAAAATAAATGCTAATTGAAAAAAAATTAAATATAGAAAACCATTTACACTCTTCTTCTCTCATTCTCTTGGAAACCCTTTGTAGTCTAGCTAGCTTCTAACCTCATTCATCTGAAACTTGCTCTCTCCATTGATCTCTTAATTGCCAAAACTAATAGAGTTTTCTAAATATTCATCTTTCTTGATCTCTCAGCAGCCTTCTTCCTACATAATTTTCCTTTCTAGATTATCATGCCATAGCTCTTTCCTGGTTCTTCTTTCATCTGACAGCCCCTCAGTATCCTTTTCCAGAGCTTCATTCAGTTCATGCCCATTAACAATGGGAGCCTCCCAAAGCCCAGTCCTAAGCCATTTCCTTTTCTCCTTCTATATCTCTATGCCAATGATTTCTAGATCATATATCCAGACTTGGACTGTATCCTGAGCTCCAGATTCAAGCCTCAGACATTTCCTAGCTGCATGACCCTGGCCAAGTCACTTATCCCCATTTGCCTTGTCCTTTTGTCTTATAGAATTAAAGGGTTTAAAAAGAGAGACCATGGTCAAGAGCAAAATTTTCCCTTTGAATATGAGAGAAAAGGAAATGGAGAAACTGGAGGGACCTCAAAATTTCTTTGATGAATAAGCAATCACTTATAAATCATCCATCTACACTCTGAGCAATAATGCAAAGGTACAAAATCTGTCAAGCTTTGTGGTTACTGAAAGCTGCTGGAAGGACCTTCCCATCTGAGATTCTGTTACTTTCACTTCAGTTTAGCCATATCCATAATGAAACCTGAATGGAGGAATTTTCCCAACTAACTCTCTATAATTAGGGCTGAAATGGAAGCTATTTTCTTTCTTCCCCACCTCCCCCCAGTTTTCAAGGGCTGTCAGTTTTCTGAAACAATTTACCATTTGGGATGAGATTTAATTCTCAGCACAGAGGTGAAGCATACAGGTGAAATTCACTGCATGGCAGAGGGTTGGAAGACACTTTCCAACCAGCCATTCTCTAAATGTGGACTTTGCAATCAAATTTTGGGGCCTTATCTTGGGGTCAGCAAAGAACCTTGGTATTGTTGCTGCTTTTTTCATTCTCCTGTGTTTTAAAACAATCCATGAGAAAACAAAGGAGGGGGAAAATCTGCTTTAACATGATGTCTGTGCTCCTTTTTTAGATTCAAGGTCAGAAAATGTTAGGAGTGGATGCCTGCAGAAACAGTTACAGCCTGTGGGAATGGCTTTTCAAGTCTTACAAAGTCTGAGTAGCTTTCTCTTCCTTAGACTTTGTATTCATTGGCAATACTATACAAAATACTGACTCTTTGAGGAAAAGGGTTCTGTCTTTTCTGTGCTATACAGAAAGCTTGGTGCAATGTAATGTAAAGGGTTTTTTTTGTTTTCTTTTATTTTTGTCTAAATCCATGATTTCATTGGGAATGCCTAGTAGGGAGGGTCCCTCTCCCAAGGCAGACTGTCAACTCTTCTGTAAACTAAGAGAATTATAGATTTAGAGCTAGAAGGGATCTCAGAGGTCATCTAGTTCAACCTCTCACATTTAGATAACAAAACTGAGGTCCAGAAAGGTTGAAACTTGCCCAAAGTCATGCTGGATTCTTGGATCACAGAGGCTTAATACAATATATACCAACAAAGATCATGGTAGTAATGTTGACTCAACTCGTTCCACTATTCCATCCTGTCTCCCCACTTAAGAGTCTTAGGGAGATTCCTAAGGAATAGAGAGGTTCAGTGATTTATCCATGGTTATCCAGCTAAGGTATATCAAAGACAGGACTTGAACCTAAGCCTTCCTGATTCCAAGGCTGACATCCTATCCACTACATCATCTTTACTCTATATCAGTATAACCTGGGTTTAAGCCTAGAGGGATGGCAAAAGTCTCTGTTAGTGGAGAAAATGGTAATTCAATGCTGCTTGTCTGGGTGAGAGATTTGGAGAGGAGAGTCATTCTTCATATCCTGATTCAAAAGACACATGTGGTTCCAGACTCTTTTCATTGAAAAAGAAAACAGATTTTGGAAAGCAAGATATGGAAGACAAAGCTGGACATGTCCCTGATTTCCAATTTGTTTTTCTAGAGTCTGAAGAATTTTCCTTTGGGTGAGATGGAGTCTCTTTCACTCTCTCATTTGGGCTGAATAATCGATTGATCCTCATTCTCACTATGTATTTTCTGGTATATTCTAATTCTGATTCTCAGATTTCTACTTGCTAATCTGAGAGATTAAATATGTTTACTTACTGTACACTATGAAGGTCTTTTGTACAACTGGCATTTAGTAGGAAGGAATCAAGCCTGTAAATATAAGCTTCAGGTATCTCTTTCCCTTTAAGGAATAGCAATGTGACTTTTCCAGGGCTACACAGCTAGGAAGCATCCAAGGTCAAATTTGAACCCAGCTCTTCCCAACTCCAACCCTGACATTGTATCCACTATTATCTAGCTGTCCCAGAAATGTATTTTCCAAGTCCCACTTCCACAGGAGTCTCAGCTATTTTCTACTTTACTGGGCGCTATGCCCACTGAAGATTATCAAAATGGTTTAAACATTTTGGCAGGCATTCCCTTAATAGAACTAGAATTCCTTCCCACCAATTCTTTATGGCAGGGATCAGAAATCTCTTTTGTCTCAAGTGCTGTTGGAGGAGAAGGGAAACAAGAGGAGAAAAGAGGAAAGATGAGAGTGGGCAAGGATCAGGGAGGTGAGAATAGTGAGGATAGTGGTGGAATGATAAACAACTACATCATGATTATGTTCAGTCATGGAAAGTGTTCGTCTCTGCTGAAGAGGTAGTAACAGAGTGGACCCCTGAAATGTGTAGATGTGACAGAAGAAAAGAACCGCCCAGGAAAACAGGATATTGCCCACACTAGCTCAGGATACATTGGGAATCCCATCAAGGCTTATTCTCCACTTTGTTGCTGGCTTTCACCCAGCTTTAGAATCATAAAATCTGAATCAGAAGGGATCTCAGTCATCACTTAATCCAAACCCTAGAACATCCAGACAAGTGATTATCAAGCCTGCTCAAAAATCTCTGAAGACAAGCAGCTCACACATTTTTCAGGACACTCAATCTGTTTGTTAGAATCTTATACTGAGCCCAACTCCACTACTCTGTACTTTATACTCTTTGGTTTTAGTCCTGCCAACTGGGACTGAGTGAAATAAGCTTAATCTGCCTTCCATATGACAATTCTTCAAATATTTTGGAATCTGCATTCATTACTCCCTTAGGCCTGCATTTCTTCAGACTAAATATCCATAGTTCTTTCAACCAATTTTGAATCATAAGGCTTTTATATTCCCTCATTTATTCTGTTTGCCCTTTTATAGATGTTCTCTGGATTGTCAGTGTCGCTCCTAATATGTGATGAACACAGTGCTCTAGATATGGTCTGATGAACACAGAATGCAGTGGGTTTTTCAGCTTCCTCACTCAAGATTTTTTTGGTCTGAATTAGTGTAGCCTACAAACTCATTAACTTCTTTAGCTGCCTCTTGCCGCTCTTCTGTCTTAGAAATGATACTATGACAGAAGGTAGGGGGCAGCTAGGTGGCTTAGTAGATTAAAAGCCAGGCCTAGAGACAGGAGGTCCTGGATTCAAATATGACCACAGACAACTTCCTAGCTGTGTGACCCCAGGCAAGTCACAACCCCTATTGCTTGGCCTTTGTCTTGTCTTGGAACCTCTCTTGTCTTGGAACCAATAGACAGTATTGATTTCAAGACAGAAAGTAAGGATTTATAAAAAGAAAAGACAGATGGAATAGGGGCTAAGAAAAAACAAAACAAAAGCACCAATAAACAATAACAATACACAGAAGAAATTAAAAAAGTTGAGAAGGGAACATAATCAGGGCAATTTGGTTACTACTTTGCAAATTGTAATATATACTTAAAAATAATCTATGTTCATAGTTTCTTACGTAATCCTCTCTTTAACCTTTTGTATATTGAAAAGCATGTTGTTCAGTTTTAAATTCATATTAAAGTTGAAAATATAATTTTTTAAAAATAGGAAAGAGAACAAGAGCTCATGAATTAATCAACACTTTGGCTCATATTATTTAAGGAATTATGTGACTCCACAGAATTATACTATCATTTATCTCATATCTCTCCATTTTATCCACAAAAACATCATAAGTAGTTTTACAAATGGTTGCTGAAATCCTAATATTTTATGCATGTAGAAGTCTCCCCATCACCTTTCCAAGGAAGGAAATGTGATCTCTAATATAACTTTGTTCTTATTGGAACCTAGCTCTTAGTGAGGCCTTTTAAAAATTTACATGCTTTATGTTTAGTAACTCATTCTAGAATTTTACTCAGAATGAGTATCAAACTCACTGGTATCCTTTAAGAAAATCAGAACATTTTCCCACCTACAGTATAATGACATTTCTCTCTTTCTCTGTGATTCCTCAAAGATCATTGATGCTGTTTCAGCACCCATGTGTTGGAATATTTTGTTTAAGTCAGGTGCTTTGACCTTATTTAAAGCAGCAAGATATTATCTCCTCACTTTTTTTAAATTTCAAATCTCTTTAAATTATTTTCTTCTTAAAAATAAAGAAACCACAAATAATATCAGAATTCACAAGTTCTACTTTTTCTTTATCAGCCACTAAAATCTCTCCTAAAAGATCCCTTCATTGTTCTTATCCTTAACACTGTTTTGTCTTTTGGACAAAAGTATGCCATTTCTTTATAAGCACTTGCTACCATTGTTTGTTCATACTGTTCTAGGTAAACCAGATTGCTCATCATTTCCTAATTTTGCCCAGCTCTTTATCTTTACCATGCTTTCAATATGCTATTCTCCACGTGTAGAGTGGCTTCCCCCAAATCTCTACTCATTGAAATCTTTCCTTTTCTTTAAGTATTTATCTAATCCCTTTTCTTTTTCTACACACTTGTAGTGTAATTGCTTCTTTTTTTAATTTAATTTTGTAATATATTTTTAATTCTGAGTTTTCTCTCTCCCTTTCTCCCAGTCCCACATTAGAGAAGACAAACATTTGATAGAGATATATAAGTAGAACCATACAATATTAGTTCTTTCTCTGGAGATGGATAGCATCTTCCTACATAAGTCCTTCATAGTTGATTTGAATGATCATGTTACTCAGAATAGCTGCTATTCACAGTTACTTTTTGAACAATATTGCTCTTATAATACACCATTCTCTTGGTTCTGCTCATTTTACTTTGCATTATTTCATGCAAATCTTTCCAATGGTTTTCTAAAACCAACCTGCTTGCCATTTCTTACATTATAATCATATATTACAACTTATTCAGCTATTCCCCAATTAATGGGTATCCCCTCAATTTCCAATTCTTTGCCACCACATAGAGAGCTGCTATAAATATTTTAGACCATAAATAGTTTTTTCCCCCTAATCACCTTGGGAAAGAGACCTAATAGAGGTTATTGCTATATTGAAGGATATACACAGTTTTAAAATTCTTTGAGCATATTTCCAAATTGACCTCCAAAATGGTTGGATCACTTCACAGTTCCACCAACAGTGTATTAGTGCCCCAATTTTTCCATATTACCTCCAGAATTTGTCATTTCTCTCTCCTCTTGTTTTATCCAGTCTGAAAAATGAGTAAATTCTGTTATAGCTATTTATGTCTATTTTTCTTGTCCTTCTGCTACATTAAAAAATCCTTGAAGGCAGGGACTATGTGGGGTTTCCTCTTTGTTTTTCTCCAGTGTCTATTACAACCTACAATTAATTTGTTAAACTGAATATAGCTTTAAAGTTTATCAGAAAGTTCACTTTCTATTTCTCTTTACCATTTACCATTATCTAATTAATCTTAATTTATTAATTTGTCACAAACATATCTAGAGTGTTAATACAAGATGAACCTCCAAGATGCAACCCATGACCCAGCACCCTAAACTCTGGCAGCTAAACCAATAATAAGAAAGATCTGAATTAAAACCTGACTTCAGGCTAGCTGTGTGATCCTGTACAAATCATTTAGTCTCATTCTGACTAAGTTCCCTAATCAGTAAAATAGGAATAATAATAGTAACTCCCTTGCAGTGGTGTGAAGATTAAGTGAAATGATATTTGTAAAGTGCTTTGTAAGAGATTAAAGGAAAGACTTTTTCAGGTCTTCAAATACAACTAGTCATGACCCACCATGGATTGAGCACAGATTTTTCCATTATTTCTAGGTTTAGCAGATAAAGTTGGGGATTCCAAGGTGATTAATTTTTCCTCTTACAATGGTTTGGAGCTTCTTGTGGTATCTTTAAGACTTCGGGTGGTCTGTTTGTTTGTTTTTTTTTTTTAACCCTGTATAAGAGAAAGGTCTTGAGAAAAAGGATGACCAGCAGGGAAGGCAGCAATGGGATACTGCAAGAATGAGTTGGGAAAAAGAGCCAAGTGATGCCCTGAACACCCTCTCCCCACTCCATCCCCCCAGGCAGACTGCTGCTCCCACACATGAATAACAGCTTCCAGCCAAACTGTACCCCACGTGAGAACCAAGAGTACTCATCTCCTAGCAATGAAAAGAGGCAGAACACAGGACACCAAAGAGGAAAGGCCTTGGAAAAGGGCCAGTGACCACACAAATAATGGTCAGGTTCCTTCAGATCACTTCCTAGGTGAGAGAAAGCTACAGTAGTCAATGTGTCAATGGTAATAATAATAGCTAGCATTTATCTAGCTTAAGCTTTATAAGGCACTTCAGGTAAGTTTTCTCTTTTGTCCTCTTTGGTCCTCACAACAGATTATCCCCATTTTACATATGAGGAAAGTGAGGCAGACAGAGGTTAAGTGACTTACCCAAGATCACAAAGTCCCTTAAATGCTTGTTAACTTGACTGGACTCCGATGATCTTATAGAATGAAGTCTCATTACTTTCAGGATGAATCTGCACAAATTCCTTCCTTCAAATTATTTTCCTCAGGTGAGATAGTTAGAATCTTGATAAACTGAGTGAGCCTTTAGGTTGAATCACACCATGAAATTTATTAAAATTAAATAACATAGCACTTCTTCTTTGAAGGGCTTTGCGTTTAACAGCAGAAATCAATTTCATAATGGATATTGCTTCTCTGGTGATGGATGTCATATTTTGCATTCAAACCATGGGGGGAGGCGGGGTGAGAGACATGGTCCTTGTACTGTTTTAGCATGTTACGCTCCTTTTGAGTGTGATCAGTGAAACAAAGCAGAAATGCCATTTTGTGTCCCCTGTGGTGCTCCCCAGGCAAGAGAAATTCAAATTTGGGGATTCTTGAGCGTCTCTGAACTGATGTCAGGCTTTATGACCTGTGACAAGTCAGAGACTTATGGGTTCTAGAAGTCATTGTATGAAGAGCCCAGTATTACAGTACAGTATGTACACCGAAGTACAAGGGTTTTAAAAAAAAAAGCAAATTACTCTAGTGTCTTTGCCAAGAAAATTCCATGAGCAACAACCATGGAGTCATGTAGAGTTGGACACAACTAAACAGCAATTACTCAGGTAGCACTGTGAGTTGCTTTCCTCAAAGAGAATGGATCATTTTTTAAAATGATGTTATGTCTATGACTTCAGGATGGAACCTTAACTCTGAGATTCACAATTTTTCTGTAATGTACAGCCTTGGGGAGTTGCATAAGGAACTGAGAGGTTAAAATACTTGCTCAACCAAGGTCACAGTTAGTATGTAACAGAGGCAGGACTTGAACGCAGATATTCAGGACTTGCAGAACTAGTCCTTTAGCCACCACAGCTAATAGTTTCTTATTAAACAAATTTTTGTTTTACTCGGTGTCTGATTACCTGTGATCCCTTTTGGGGTTTTCTTGGCACAGATACTGAAGTGGTTTGCCATTTCCTTTTCCAGCTCATTTTACAGATAAGGAAACTGAGGCAAACAGGGGTAAGTGACTTGCCCAGGGTTGCACAATTAATTAGTGTCTGAGACCAGATCTGAAATCAGGAAGTTGCCCTTTACCAGCTATGATAGCCAGATTGGAGAGCTCCCTATACCGATGAAATTCTAGAGCTAACATTTCCTACTCTACAGAAGATATTCAACTCTTTATGGTCCTTCCTTGCTTCTAGAAGGGAGAAGTTGAATCTTATCCTGTCTTCATAACCCTGACTTTCTCTACTCTGGCCCCCTTCTTTTCTCACATCTGGGAGAAAGGCTGGGAATGCAATCAGGGATACCCTGTTACAACAATTAGCTTACTTTTTAGCCTAAGGGCAATATAAGAGCCCTGTGGTTTCTAGAAGATCTATTGTATGGCACTTAAAACAGATGAAAGTGATTAATACAATCACAATTGCTCAACCCCCACTTGGGAAAAATTTCTAGCATTCAAGCAGAGGTTTGGCTCAAATTTAACCCCTTAGTCTCTCTGTATTTGAAGCAACATCAGGATACTGGAAATATTTAGGTTAAAGAAGCAAGTAGCATATATTAGAGTGCCTGTCACTAGATAAGCACAAGAGGGGAATCTGGCAAAAGAGTGTACTTTTCTTTTTTGGGGGGGTGAGGGAGAGTTGGACTGGGAATCAACAAAAATTTAGAAATTAAATGGATACTTGGGGGTGAAGGAAAGAAAGGGAGAGTTTGGGGAAAGGGAAATGAGATTTCTCTTAGTGGTAGAAGAATCAAGCATGTCAAATGACACATTTAAAAATAACTTTATACTTTACATATATAATTAACTTTTATACCATATATGCAAATAAATTTTAAATTTACTTTAAATACAAAAAATTACAAGCAGTTGTTATAATTTATTTTGAAATCAAAAATTTTATCCTACTATCTCTATTTTCTTTTCCTTATGGATTAAAAAAGTGCCCTATGTCAGTTGACACCGACTGGCCCTTTGAGGTATTCTTAAATTCTAGTCCTTTTAAGGAGGTAATATAACTTGTAGCTTCAGCGTGAGTCCTCTGTTCTGAGATGCCTCCAGAGGCCCTATTTTCTACTCCATCTTTCCCTTCCCTGCTCTAGCATCACCCTCCTTTTAGTTTCTTCTGCTAGTTGTTGCCCCGTGCCACTACCACATTCCAACTCAGCTCTTTAAGTTCTCACTAATTCCTAATGGTCTCCCTATTCTTCCCTCTTAGAGTGTTCTCTTTGCTGAGTCCTCTTTAAAAAAACCTCACAGTCATGTTTCAAATCTGTCTTCCAGCTCAAAGATCCTGAGAGTCCAAATTAATCTCAGAACTGGGAGAAAATTCTAGCCTTTCTGAACTACAAATTCTAGACTGCCAGTCTCAGCCTCCCATTATACAAGTATCTACTTTAAGTGTTCAGAGAAAGAAAATATTATAACAGATTAAAACATCAAAAAAACAACAACTAAACCAAAAACCTCTCTTGGAGATGATGGATTTGAGCTTGGACAAGGGGAGAATGATTTGAACAAGATAACAGAATGGTTAAAGTGTAGGACACAAGAATGATCCTGGTGTGCTTGGGAGATATTTAAAAACTGGAATAAAGAGAACAGAGAAGGGAATAATATCATTTTATTTCACTTTTCAAATGGTAATATGAACTCCTTCTCCTTCATGCAATACTCTTAAAAAGTTAAAAAAGAATGATAATTGTTTTGGGATATTCTATCTTCTCTGTTCCATTGGTGGAATGCCAAGACAGGATCCTGGGAGGTGAGAAATTTCACAGCTCATTGAGAAGGCTGAAAAGTACACGAGTTGCAGGATATTGTATTGTTTAGTGATGAAAAATATCATGTCTCTGGACCCTGCCCATTAGAGTGCAGAATAATGACATTGACCCCCAGAACGATCTCACATTCCTCCGCATTCGGTCCAAGAAAAATGAGATTATGGTTGCTCCAGATAAAGTTTACTTCCTGATTGTCATCCAGAATCCAACAGAATAATTTGCCATATTTTTGGTGGCATTTTTTTCTTTAAATTAATAGTCTCCCTGAAAGAAAGCATTAGTGTTCATTCTCTCTCACCATTGAATGGCATGTGGAAAACCAAACAATGATGTGGGGCTGGATTTGCTGAGATCATGTGACCCAAGGCATAGTCCAGACTGATTTTCTTAACCTTTTATCCACCTTGAATCTTCAGAGGCTGGAACTGGGGCCTTCAACCATCAGGAAGAAATCAATGGCCTGGATGGGTGCTGGGCACCCAAGTCCCGAGCTTCTCTCTGTCCAGGCTCCTCCCTTTCTCCTGACAGTGACCCGATGTGCACATGAAACCCCCATTTCAGGCTCTGGGCTTCAGGTTTTAATTTCATTGCTGTTTTGAAAGGCTAACTAAAAATAACTGTACCAATTAAAAAAATAATATTTTATTTTCCCCATTACATGTAAAAACAATTTTAACATTCATTTTTTTTAAAGTTTTGAGTTTCGAATTCTCTCCCTCACTTCCTTCCATCCTTCCTACCTTTCTGAGAGCAATCTGACATAGATTTCACATGTACGTGAAACATTTTTCCATATTAGTCCTTTTATGGAAGAGACATTAAACAAAAAAATGAAAAAATGTAATAAATTATGTTTCAGTTTGCTTTAGACTACCAGTTATTTCTTAGAAAGAAAATACTATTTTTCATCACTGCTGAGAACAGCTTGGCCATTTAGAGTTGTTCATCAAAAAATATTGCCATCTCCTAGTTCTGCTTATTTTACTTTGCATTAGTTCATGTAAATCTTTCCAGTTTTCTCTAAAGTCATTCTGTTTGTCATTCTGTATAGTACAATAGTATTCCATCACAGTCAGATAACACAACTTTTTCCAGCCATTCCTCAATTGATGGACAGGCCCTCAATTTCCAGTTCAGTAAGTGGAAATTTTTGAAGCCCTCTAATGACAGTGAATCCACCCACCACCTCCTATGGCAGCCTATCCAACTTCTGGAGAATCATCCTGAATAAGCATTATTAAGTGCCTAAAACACTCCAGGAATTGGGCTAAAAAGAAAGGCAAACAACAGCTTCTCCTTTCAAGGAGCTCACAGTGTAATAGGGGAAATAATATGTAAACAACTCTATAAAAATAAGGTATTTTCAGGATAAACAGTCAACAGAGGGAAGGCACTAGAATTAAAGGGGAGAAATGTTTTAAAATGCAGAAAATAAGAGATCACAAAGGAAACCAATTATACTAAATGAAATATAGTATTCAAAGTATTTATAACAAAAGTTCACAGACCCAAGGTTAAGAGTTCTTATCATAATGCAATCTAAGATCATATTGGCTATTTTGATTACATCAAATATTAGCATAACATTTTGATCATAATACTGTTGACATCCTGAGATCGTAGTTCACATAATCCCATATTTTTTAATACAAATTGCTATCTACCCATACTTCACTTATGTTCTGTTTGTGAAGCTATTTTCTAATCTAGACCAAAACTTAAAATTTATCCTCTTTAGAGCCAATCCAATGTTCTTTCCAAAAAAAAGATATTTTTAAATTCTGAGTTAGGTGTCCCATGTAACTCTGCAAACTTGATATCCATATCCTTTATTCCTTTATATGTCATTGATAACAATGTTAACACAATACAAGGACAGATCTCTATGGCTCTTAAATAGAGACCTACTTTCCAACTGATACTGAGCCATTAATCATTATTCTTTGGGCCTAGCCAACCAACTAGTTTCAAATCCATCCACCTATGCTACTAGATTGTACAATGACCCATGCCTAGCTCATTCCTCTCCATCTTTTCCATGAGAAATGTCAAGTGCTTTGTGAAAATCAAGATAAATTCTGACCAAAAACCATCCCCTGATCTGCTGGTCTAGTATTCCTCAAAAAAGAAATTGAGGCTAACCTGGCACAACCCATTCTTGAAGAAATTGTACCAATTATTTACAATCAACAGTTCCTTTTCTAAAAGTTCATTAACCAATTCTTTAATAATAGGTTCTAGAACTTTGCCTAGAAAAGAAATCAAAGTCCCTGACCAAGTTTGCAGATTTTGCTTTTTCTTTTTTGAATATCAGGACACTTAAGTCTTTTTTATTCCTAAAGAACTTCTATTTCTACAACTTTTATTTTTAATGAAATGGAACTGCAAGTTTCTGGTAGTTTGCTTTTCTTAAGTGCATACTAAATTGAACAAGTTAGTCACATTACCCTGCTTGTTTCTATGTCCTCCTTTGAACATCTTTTTATTTTCTCTCACACTTTAAAAAATTTTATGTTACTGTACTCTTTTTTTTTGTGTGTGTGTATCTCTATCATTTCCCACTAATTTATTCCCCCAAGATTTCTCCTTTGTATCAAATGGGAATATCAAGCAAAACAAACCAACACATTGCTCCTGTCTGAAAATGTATGTCTCATTCTGAAATGCCAATTCATTACCTCTTTCCCAAGAATGAATGAATCAATGATTAAAAAAGAAAATTCACATCAGATGAAAAAAGGAAAAAAGATGAGAAACTAGTAGAAATAATCATTCAGAGTAGCTCAACATCCATATCTGCCAGGACTTTCAGTATCCATGGGATGTAGTTCATCTGATTATTCTCCTTGACAAATAAGAACAATAATTATGGAAGTGACAGTAACAAGAATGCAATAGTTCTGCCTCCTCATACTGTGTTCTATTTATCTGTACATATATTTTGTATCTCCCCTTCTATGGTAAAAGGCAAGTTCCTTGAGGGCAGGGACTATCACCTTCATATTTGTGTCTTCAGCACCTAGCATGATACCTTCAATATAATGGGTATTTAATAAATGCTTAATAAATTAAAATTTCATCACAGGGGACTGAAACACAATCTCATGGCAGGGATTCCAAGAGATTAAGTTCTAGTAAGGCCCTAGGGCAGTGATGGTCAACCCTTTAGAGACTGAGTGCCATGCCCTGTGCTCCCCCCACTCCCAGGCATTGCCTTACCCCAGACAAGGGAGGGAGGAAGTGCTCCTATTATTGGGCTCCTGACCGGAGGGGCAGGTGAAGAGCAGCTCCAGTGCTCTGTTCCCCTCCAGCTATGTGCCAGGCTGTGAGCTATACTCTCCTGAAACCTAGTTCCTCTCCAACTCCACCATGGGGATCACCTTCCCCACACACTCAGATTGCCATCCATGCTGCACCCTCATGCCATATGAGCCCTTCACTTTACCCCAGACAGGGGAGGGAGGAATGCTCCCGTTGGATTGCTGGACAGAGGGGCTGTTGATGCAAAAAAATGTCCTCAGATGTGTAGAGAGGAGGAGGGGAGCATCTTGGCCCTGAGTTCCTTTGGATTTCTAGTAATGAACTCTGGTGGGCAATAGCGCATGTGCCCACAGAGAGGGGTCTGTGTGCTCTTTCTAGCATGTGTGCCATAGGTTTGCCACCATAGACCTAGGGGATTATTCTTGGCCATCTTCTTGGATTGGAAAAATAATAACTCATCATTGAGTATGACCACAGATTCAGGATTGAGATGTCTCTGATTCTAGGGGTAGCAATAGTGATGGTGGATATTCCTGGACCAATCACTCTGTCTTAGGCTTTATTTGGCAATATTAGGCTTCAGATATGAGCAAGGGGTGAGGACAATTTCCTGATGACAGACATACATGCTACAGAGAACTTCTATAGTCAACAGAAGGAGAAATAAAATTCCAACATTTATGAAAATAGAGAGTTCATTTTGGAGTCAGAAAAATCTGGCTTCAGGTTCCACCTCTGATACATACTGATGGTGTGTTCTTGGAAAGTGATTTAATTTCTGAGATCCAAGGAAACTCTATAATGTCAGAAGAGAGGTTGCATTGGCATTAATGATGGAGTATTCTCATTTAGAACTCCCTATTCCACATTTTAGGTTAAAAATATAGATATAATAGAACCATTCAAAGAGGAGAAAAGGATGTAGCATAGGAAGACATAAATACTAAGAACTATTTCCTTCTCCTTTTAGTGTTTCCTATAACTAAAAGGGTTTTTCTCTCCCACTTAAACTCTGGAATCTTAGTAACACTGAGTAATTTCCCTTCCTTTGGGCTTGGCTGCCCCATTTGTGAACTTCAAGAATAATGAATCTGTTCACTGAGGTGAGCTGAGGAGGAAGAAAAGAAAAAAGGGAAGGAGGGAGAGAGGGAAGGAAGGAATAAGAGAAAGATGGAAGAGGAAAGGAAGGAGGAGAAAAAGGTAAGAAGGAGGGAAGGAGAGGGGAAAGGAGGAGGAAGAGAAGTAAGGAGAGAAGGAGGGAAAAAAGGTCAAAGGTTACTTTAACAATATAAAATGGCCAGTTGTCCTGAGAATTGAAGATAAGTGCTGAGTAGGAAGAGGAGGTGTGTGTGTGTGTGTGCGTGTGTGTGTGTGAGTGTGTGTGTGTGTATGTAAAACATGTGTATTATTATGCACAGATGCATTTCATCTATCATGTGAAACCCATGCTGATTTATTAATAAGGTCCCATGGAACCTTAAGTAAACCACTCTCATTACCTATTCCTTTTTCAAAGATTCACATTTGTCAAAAGCAAAGTGTACGGTTCCGGGTTAAGATGGCGGCAGAGTAAGAAGCAGCTCTTAACCTCTCCTGACCAAAACACACAAAACTCCTCAAGGGGACATAAAAACAAGTCCAGACGAACGGAGGAACCCCACAACAGGGCACAGAGTGGAAGGTACGTGGAATCGGGACATTTCCATGCAATAAAGGGGTGAAACAGCTCTCACTAAATTGCGGGCTGTGCAACCACCCCACCCCCAGCCCCTCCACACACACCACCTATAGTGCCGAAGCCAGCTAAAAAGAAATAGAGCAAGTTTGGGGCACCCATCGAGTCATTGGCAGCTCCAGGGCCTGTTCCTGAGAGCAGCAAGATTTAGGACCCCAAAAAGCTAAAGAAAGCACACAAAATCTGAGCGTGGGAGCAGGGCGCAGAGAGCAGATGCAGGGCTCAGAGTGCAGGCACAGGCGGAGGCATGGGTGGAGGCAGACACAGCCAGGAGCTAAAGCTCTGAAACCCTGAGTGGGGAACCAGTGCAGATGGGTATATGACTGTGGAAGCAGCACCCTGAGACTTGTAAAGAAACCTCCGGCAGACGATCAAGCAAGGGGGTCTACCAGGGGGCTTGACCTTGGAAAAAACCAGAACTCAGACCTCAGGAGCCAAAATACCGTGGACAGACCCTGAGCGCGAGGATAAACCTGAGAAGCTGCTGGGCTAATGATGGCTACCCAGTCTCAGGAAGTTCAGAAGAGAAAGATTAACAACAAGAAAAAGAAGTCTTTAACACTCGACAACTTTTACACAGAGAAAATCCAGACAACTGAGCAAACAGAGGAGGAGAACAAACAAACATCCGGACCCTCCTCAAATAAGGAAAACTCCTCACAAGCTATGGAAGAGTTCAAAACTGAGATTTTGAGGAAAATGGAAGAGATCTGGCAAGAAAATAACAGTTTAAAAGGTAGAATCTTGCAATTGGAAAGTGAGGCTCAGAAACCAAATGAACTGATAAGCAAATTGAACACCAGAAATGACCAGATTGAAAAGGAATACCAGAAGATTATAGCCGAAAACCAGAAGATTATAGCCGAAAACCAAAAGATCATAGCTGAAAAACGAAAGATTATAGCCGAAAATCAATCCCTAAAGGCTAGAATTAAGCAATTAGAAGCTAATGATCTCGCAAGACAACAAGAACAAATAAAACAAAGTCAAAAGACTGAAAAAATAGAAGGAAACATGAAATATCTCAATGAGAGAGTGACAGACCAAGAAAACCGGTCTAGAAGAGACAATTTGAGAATAATTGGTCTTCCAGAAAAACCAGAAATTAATAGAAACTTGGACTCCATACTAACAGAAATAATTCAGCAAAATTGCCCTGAAGTCCTACAACAAGAAGGCAATATAGACATTGAAAGGATCCACAGAACACCTGCAACATTCGATCCAGATAAGAAAATGCCCAGAAATATAATTACCAAATTCAAGAGTTTCCAAGCAAAAGAAAAAATCTTACAAGAAGCCAGAAAGAGACAATTCAAATATCA
>NC_058131.1:454861273-454912949 GCF_016433145.1 Gracilinanus agilis
CTAAATAGGTAAATTAATTTGGGTAGAATGTTCATTTTTATTATGTTAGCTCGTCCTACCCATGAACAATTAATGGCTTTCCAATTGTTGAGATCCAGTTTTATTTGTTTGGAAAGTGTTTTGTAGTTGTTTTCCTATAATTGCTGTGTTTGTTTTGGTAGATAGATTCCCAAGTATTTTATATTGTCTAGGGTGATTTTAAATGGTGTTTCTCTTTCTACCTCTTGCTGCTCTAGTGTGTTGGAAATGTACAGAAATGCTGATGATTTATGTGCATTTAGTTTGTATCCTGCAACTTTGCTAAAGTTGTTGATTATTTCTACCAGCTTCTTAGTTGATTCTCTAGGATTTTTTAAGTAGACCATCATATCATCTGCAAAGAGTGATAGCTTAGTCTCCTCATTGCCTATTTTGATACCTTCAATTTCTTTTTCTTCTCTAATTGCTACTGCTAGTGTTTCTAGTACTATGTTGAATAATAGAGGTGATAATGGGCATCCTTGTTTTACTCCTGATCTTATTGGGAAGGCTTCTAATTTATCCCCATTGCATATGATGTTTGTTGATGGTTTTAGGTATATACTGTTTATTATTTTTAGGAAAGGTCCTTCTATTCCTATACTTTTCAGTGTTTTCAATAGGAATGGATGCTGTATTTTGTCAAAGGCTTTTTCAGCATCTTTTGAGATAATCATGTGATTTTTGTTTGTTAGACTGTTGATATGGTCAGTTATGTGGATGGTTTTCCTAATGTTGAACCAACTTTGCATTCCTGGTATAAATCTCACCTGATCATGGTGGATGATCTTCTTAATTACTTGCTGGAGTCTCTTTCCTAGTATTCTATTTAAGATTTTTGCATCTATGTTCATTAGGGAGATTGGTCTATAGTTTTCTTTCTCTGTTTTTGGTCTACCTGGCTTTGGGATCAGTACCATATTTGTGTCATAAAAGGAATTTGGTAGGACTCCTCCTTTGCTTATCATATCAAATAATTTGTATAGTATTGGGATTAGTTGCTCTTTGAATGTCTGATAGAATTCACTTGTGAATCCATCAGGCCCTGGCAATTTTTTCTTAGGGAGTTCTTTGATGGCTTGTTCAATTTCTTTTTCTGATATGGGATTATTTAGGTATTCTATTTCTTCTGCTGTTAATCTAGGCAGTTTATATTTTTGTAAATATTCGTCCATATCTCCTAAATTGTTATATTTGTTGCCATATAATTGGGCAAAATAGTTTTTAATGATTGCCTTAATTTCCCCTTCGTTAGAGGTGAGGTCTCCCTTTTCATCTTTGATACTATCAATTTGGTTTTCTTCTTTCCTTTTTTTTATTAGATTGAACAGTACTCTGTCTATTTTATCTGTTTTTTCAAAATACCAGCTTCTAGTCTTATTTATTAATTCAATAGTTCTTTTACTTTCAATTTTATTAATTTCTCCCTTGGTTTTTAGTATTTCTAATTTAGTTTTCGTCTAGGGATTTTTAATTTGCTCGCTTTCTAATTTTTTGAGTTGCATGCCCAATTCATTGATCTCTGCCCTCCTTAATTTGTTAATATATGCACTTAAAGATATAAATTTCCCCCTGAGTACTGCCTTGGCCACATCCCACAGAGTTTGGTAGGATGTCTCATCATTATCATTTTCTTCAATGAAATTGTTGATTGTTTCTATGATTCCTTCTTTGACAGATTGGTTTTGGAGAATCATATTGTTTAATTTCCAATTGGTTTTTGATTTGCCTGTCCAGGTGCCCTTACTAATTATTATTTTTATTGCATTATGATCTGAGAAAGTTACATTTATTATTTCTGCTCTTTTGCATTTGTTTGCAATGATTCTATGCCCTATTACATGGTCAATCTTTGTGAATGTACCATGTGCAGCTGAAAAGAAGGTGTATTCCTTTTTGTCCCTATTTATTTTTCTCCACATATCAATTAAATCTAATTTTTCTAGGACTTCATTCACCTCTCTTACCTCTTTCTTATTTATTTTTTGGTTTGATTTATCTAGATCTGAAAGAGGAATATTTCGATCTCCCACTATTATGGTTTTACTATCTATTTCCTTCTTGACCTCTGCCAGTTTCTCCTTTATGAATTTGGATGCTATACCACTTGGTGCATACATATTGAGCAGTGTTATTTCCTCATTGTTTATACTGCCTTTAATCAGGATGTAATGACCTTCCCTGTCTTTTTTAATCATATCTATTTTTACTTTGGCTTTGCCAGAGATCATAATAGCCACTCCTGCCTTCTTTTTTTCATTTGACACCCAAAAGATTTTGGTTTTAACCTTAAATTTGTGTGTGTCTACCAGCCTCATATGTGTTTCTTGTAGACAACATATGGTAGGATTTTGGTTTCTGATCCACTCTGCTATTTGCTTCCGTTTTATGAGGGAGTTCATCCCATTCACATTCAGAGTTACAATTATCAGTTGTGCATTCACTGACATTTTTGTATTCTCCCCTAGTCCCACCCCTTCTTCTTACACTATTTTCTTTTAAACCAGTGGTTTGCTTTGAGCTGGTATCCCTTATCCCCTCCCTCGATTGACTTCCCTTTCTGCCCCCTCCCTTGTTATATTCCCCTTTTTTTGTTTTTTAAAGGCCTAATGAATTCCCTCCCCCTTCTTCTTCCCCCCCTTTTTTGACCTCCCCACTCCCCTGCTCCCTTTGGTTTGTCTCTTCTGACTTTCTCAGTAGGGTTAGATAGAGTTTTTTATATGAATGGATAATAAAGCTACTCTTCCCTCTCTGGGTTGATTACACTGAGAGTAAGGTTTGATTATTCCCTCTTAATGCTCTCTTCCTTTCCTTCTTATAATAGTATTTATCTCCTCCCCTTCCCATGTCCTCTTTGTGTGTAATAGAATATCCTATTTTTCTTATTTACTCAGATTTTTCTTGGTGTTCCCTATTATTCCCCACCTCTATCCCACCCCCCATGTCATCTTAGACCATTTAGTATCCTATCCTCTTCCTATGAATTATTCTTCTGGTTGCTATAATAGTGAATATTATAATAGTGAATAGAGTTCACTACAGAGAATTATACATAGCATTTCTCCACATAGTAATACAGTTAATTAGATCTTATTTAAGCCCTTAAAGAGTCAAATTTAAAAAATTATAAGTTTTCTTTCTTTTCCTTCTGTTTCTTATTTACCTTTTCATGTTTCTCTTGATTTTTGTGGTTGGGTATCAAACTTTCCATTTAGTCCTGGTCTCTTTTGTGGAAAAACTTGGAATTCTTCAATTTTGTTGAATGCCCATTCTTTCCCCTGGAAGTATATAGTCAGTTTCGATGGGTAATTGATCCGTGGCTGAAGGCCCAGCTCTTTTGCCTTTCTGAATATCATGTTCCAAGCCTTGCGGTCTTTTAGCATAGAGGCTGCCAGATCCCAAATAGTATATTTTAAATAGGAAAAATAATCAGCAAATTGATCAATAAATTGAAAAAACCCAAAAGAATGTGTAGTACATAACATCTGTGGACTCCCCACCTCCACAAAACTATAAATTGGGGATATTCTCTCATATTTCTTCATTTGGTTAATGCTTGATCTTTATAATTCTGTTATATCTACTTTTGATTTTTTGGTTTGTTGTTATTTGTTTATATTATTATAGTTGCCATATATATTTTTCTAGGCCCTGCTTACTACATTCTGCATCCCAGAAATTTTGGCATGATGTTTCATCATTATAATTTACATAGTTATTAGTTGTTTCTTTGATTTGGTCTTTGACTCACTCATTATTTAGGACTTCATTGCTAAATCTCTATTTGAATATATAGCTTTTATTCCTGGTCCCTGAAACAATTACTATTTTTATTGTGTTATGATCTACAAAGGATGTATTAACTATTTCTGACTTTTGTTTTTTACATTTGTTTGCAATATCTTGGCGTCCAATGCAAGGTCAATTTTTATGAACGTTCCATGTGGTACTGAGAAATATATTTGCTCTTTTGCTGTCTCATTTAGGAGACACCATAAGTTTTTAAATTTGTTTTCCCAGGAATTTGTTCAGTTCCAAATTTTCTTTTTTTTCTTATTTCTCTTCTGGGGTGTTTGAAGTGTTCAAGGCAGACCAGTAGCTCTTGCACAGTCTTTTTCAGGACTTCTTATTCACTTTTGGTATCTATCTTTCACCCAACTCTCATCTGTGGCTCCAAGAAACTGGAGTATTCACAGTGGCCACACCCTGGGAAAACTGTCTCAGATAAACTTAACCAGGTTGAGGGAGCTGACAGTCTTAAACCTATTAGTGTTCTAGGGAAATGTCTACCCTAAGCATGAGAAAATTTCCCATGGTGGAATGGACAAATGAGAATAATTTGTCCTAACAGTTGAAGCAAGTGCTGTGCAATGCTTAGGATTTGTTCAGACATCAAAGATACAAAGGTCACCCCTTGCATCCTGGACCATCCCGAGTTGTCCTGATTTTTGTCTTGCCACTGGACTTTGATGACTAGAAGAAAGAGTGAGTCTGATGACGTGATGCAGCTCTGCCTCACTTAAATACAATTCACTTGCAAGTCAAGACATCACCCTGTGATGCCATTTGGTCCTCTTGAAAATGAAGGATGAACAATACATTTGTTAGACTTAACCAAAACAGAGGGAGTGATATTGAAGTATCTTATCACTATTGTGTTCTTGTCTTTATCTTCTTGGAGCTTATATAATGCCTCCTTTATAAATTTGGATGTTAAAGCTTTTAGCATACATATATTTATTATTACTGTTGGTTTCTTGTCTAAGGTTCCTTTCAACATAATATAGTTTATTCCTTTTTATTTTTCAATTTTTGTTTTTGCTTTGTCAGAATTCATAATTGTAACTCTTGCTTTTTTGCACTCACTTGATGGATAGTAATTTTTTTCCATCCCCTCAATTTTATTTTGTGTATCTGTGTTTTCTAAATGTGGTTTTTATAAGCCATAGACTGTAGGGTTTTTGTTTTGTTTTCTAATCTAATCTGTCACTCTTTTTTTGTTTTATTTGACTGTTTAATCCATTCACATTTAAAGTTATGAGATAGGTTTATTTTTCCCCCATCTGTCTCTAATATAGGGATTTTTTTCAAGTTATGATTTCTCCCCTCTTCTGCAATAGAGCACTATGTTTCTTCAGCTGTTTGTGGTCCTTAAATCAATTATTATTTATTATTTATATTATGTTCCTTCTGTTACTTTTTCATTTAGTCTTTTTTTAAAATGGCCCTATTCCCACTGGCTCTTTTCTCCTCACCCCTGACACCCTCCTTTCCTTTTTTAATCCTTTCCTTTTGGGGTTTTGCTTATTGATTCCTTTTTCTCTCCTATTTTTATCTGTTTGCATAATTCTTCCTCTTTTTCTCTCTATCTAATAGATTCCCCTTTCCTTTTCTTTAACTTGCCTTGTTCATTAGTTTTTAAATTTTCTTTTTTTCCATCCCTTTTGAAGGAGTATTTTTTCTCACTCTCTTCGTTATCTATCCCTTCCTTCTTTCTCTACATACACACACCACACACACACACACACACACACACACACACACACACACACACACACACACACACACACATCTTAGAACTGAATGATAAGAGCTAGGCAATTGGAGTTAAGTGACTTGCTCAGGATCACACAGCTAGGAACTGTCTGAGAGGCCATATTTAAACCCAGGACCTCCCATCTCCAGGCCTGGCTCTCTATCTGAGCCATCTACCTTCTCTTTTCCTCTCTTTCTAGCTACTCTAGACCCTTGTTCTCTGATTCATGATTCATAATTCAACTAATTATCTCATCTCTCTCTTTTCTCTATTTCTCATTCAATCAGAGTTTCCAAGGTATCCATTCTAGGGTCTCCCTTCATAGGTTCCCCTTTTCCCATTGTGCCTCCCATCTTGAGTTATTTTAATTTTCTTTTTGTCATTATTGGAAGATCATCCGCTCAAGCTTGTAGAACTTGTTTCAGAATTGAATTATTAAGCGTAATCACCCTAAGTCTTAGAGTTTACCACCTTGTATTTTTTCTGCAGGTGATCTGTGAATTTTTTCAATTGGTATCTCATTTTTTATGCTAAGAAGTTCTAGACAGTTCTATTATTTGCTGCATTATAGTGTTAAGGTTTTTTTGTCCTGTCATGTTCTTCTGAGAGACCTATGATCCTTCGGTTGCCTTTAAGCTTATGATTTTGAGATCAGTATGTTTTGTTTGCATAGTGAACATATTTCTTTTAATGTTATTCTTTGCTTTTCTTCTTTTAGATTGTCCTTCTACATGTTTACATTCCCAATCTATTGTTCTTTCTTTAGTAAGATTTGTTACCACAAATTCCAGTTTTTCTGTTTTGCCCATTATTTTTTGCTGTGTGGGTAATAAATTTTGCTCTTATAATTTTCATTTTGTTTTTGAACTATTCAAGTAACAGCATGTTGTGGTCTCTTCACATTCCACAGGAATTTCTGTCATCAAATATTAGAACATTTTCCTTTGTTTTATAGTATTTATTTATAGATTTATTTAAAGTATATCATTTATATCCTTCTATATTATTTATTTATAGATTTATTGAACTTGTCTACTAGACCAGGAGTCCATATTTCTTTCTATTGCTAATGTTTTATCTGTTGACTTATTTACTTATATTTAAGGTTTATGAGTTTCCTTCTTCCTGAGATCTTTGGTAATTTGGACCTTCCCCCCATTCACTTTCCAACCCTGTCTCCTATAAGGTGGTTTCCTTGAGGGATAGACCTCAAAGCATCTTAGCTTCCACCTGTATTGGATAATTCATAGTTTGCCAGCATAGGTCTCTGTCCAAGTGACTTTTGGGTGGTCAGAACTAGTCCTTGCTGGATGTTATATTCTTTGTTTTAGGCTTGGTAGAGTACTACACAGACTCACACCTGGTGTCCTGTTCTGTTCCCTCTGTCCCTTAGTTCTCTGGCTCAGGATTGCAATAGCTCTTTGCAGTGCTTGTGCTATGGGGTTCATTACAATGCATCACAGCTTCAGTATCTTTCAATGATATTATCATCTTTTATCATGTAATAGAACTGGCCATTGAGGTCTCAGTCCTGGGAGCATTGCTCAAGCAATGGACAATTCAAGATAAAGAGGGTTACTATGCATATTTTGTAATATTACATTATATTAGGGGGTATTCCATGTTACAGCTACTAACCAGATAAAAGATCATTTTCTTTTCCTTTCGCTATCCTTGGGATATATACCTAGTAATGAGATTGATGGCTTAATGCATAGGGAATGATAAATTTATTGATTTCTCTTACACAATTTCTGGTTTTGAACATCCTATTCAAATTCCTTCCTTATCTTTTTCTAATCTCGCTCAGATTTCTAGTTACTTCTATAACCTTTATTTCCCCCATTTTTTGTTTATTTATTTTGACCAGACTGTGGTTTTATTGATGTAGGGAACTTCCAATGAAGGACCTACCTCTGCCAATGCAGATCTGTTCCTGTTCTACATCCCAAGTTTATGAGAGTTACTAGGAGGCAACTACAAGGTTAAGAAAGTTGAATACATTGCTGGTGGAGTTGTGAATTGGTCCAGTCATTCTGGAGGGCAATTTGGAACTATGCACAAAGGACTTTAAATGAATGCTTGCACTTTGATCCAGGCATATCACTGTTGGGTTAGTACCCCAAAGAGATAATAAGGAAAAAGACTTGTACAAAAACATTCATAGCCACGCTCTTTGTGGTGACAAAAAATTGGAAAATGAGGGGGTGTCCATCAAATGGGGAATGGCTGAATAAATTGTGGTATATGTTGGTGGTGGAATATTATTGTGCTGAAAAGAATAAAGAAATGGAAGAATTCCATGTGGAATGGAACAACCTCCAGGAATTGATGCAGAGTGAAGGGAGCAGAACCAGGAGAACATTGTATACAAGAGACTGATACATCATGCCACAATCGAATGTAATGGACTTTTCTACCAGTAGCAATGCAATGATCCAGAACAATCCAGAGGATTTTAGGAGAAAGAACACTATCCACATCCAGAGAAAAAACTACGGAACTAGAAATGTGTTAGAAAAATATATGATCGATCAAGTAATTTGATGGGGATATGATTAGGATTTTGATGTTAAAAAATCACTCTACTGCAAATATAACATGGAAATAGGTTTTGAACAATGATACATGTATAACCCAGTGGAATTGCTTGTAGGTTTTGGAAGAGAGTAGAAAAAAGCAGGGCCGGGGGGTGGGGGGGAAGGGAGGAGAGATCATGAATCATGTAACCATGGAAAAATATTCTAAATAAAAATTTTAAAAAGGTTAAGAAAGTTGCCCAGGTTCACATCGCTGACTCCAAGGCCAGTTCTCAAATCATCATGCTGACTCTCTACTTCCCATAATTTTTTACACAGCATCCCCAGATACTCCCAGCTTGTCTGACTTACAGATCGCTTTGCTATCCAACCAGATTAAAATTGTGCCATGTGATGGTGGGAAAAATTTCTGTTACCAATTTCCCATATTTCTTCTATGTATAGCTAAAACTAAGTGACCTCAGGGATACTGGCTCTTCCTCAAGTTGGGTGGAATATATTCATAGAAAACTCTCCAGGATCAACAAAAGTTTCTTATGCTCTACTATTTTTGAATAACTAAAAGCTAAGGGACTTCTCTAGGGCACGAATCTTGCTGCTAGCCCCACCAACCTGACTCTGGATGACTTTGTAATTAAACTGACAGACTCCTAAGTCATTTTTACTAGCTTGGAAGCCAGACTAAACCATAAGAGAAGGTTATATATCTTATCTATACCTAAGAATAAGATTATCAGAATTAGTCAAAGAGTAATATACAAATATTTTTACACCATGAAATCATGAGTCTGGCATTGTCTTTTAAGTCAATTTCTTTTTAAACCATTGACTTGTTTATGAATTTTCTCTCACTTTACATCTGTAATTTCATCAACTTCATCTGATGAAATGTCTTCAATCAATTTTCAGAAGAAAATTGCTTCTTTGGGCTGCTGGTTTCTTTGGTTTTAGTTCAAAATGAGTAGTATCTTTGGTAAGAGATGGGAGTGGAAGAAGGGAAGGAGGTTTACCTTCACTCATAATTTTTCAGAACTAAACACTTCAGGGTGAGCTTAGGGAGAAAAATAATATAACAAGATGTGTGATTCTGATCCCAACTCATCCATGATAGCTCATCTTAAGCTATTCTTCTCTGTAGGGATACAGTGTAATACAATGGAAAAAAACAATGACTCTGGATTAAAATCTTACCTCTGATGCTTGCTACCACATGACCTTAAGCAAGTCACTTAACTTCCCTGGACCTCAGTATCCTCATCTATAAAATGAAGGGGCTAAAGAGAGTAATTTATACTATATTTTTATCCTAATTTATGCAATTTATACTAATATTATATACATCATTGTAAAAATGGACGTCAAAGATTTAAGAATCCTGATCAGTACAATGGCCAACCATTCTAAAGGCCAGACACTTTCCATAGAAGAAGTGATGAACTAAATATGCAGAATATGGTATACACTTTTGGACATAGACAAATTAGTTTTGCCTGATTATGCATATTTGTTTCAAGATTTGTTTGTTTTTTCAGGTGAGGGGTAGGGAGTAAGAAGTGAGAGAAGACAGATGCTTATTAATTGGAAAAACATTTAATTTGAAAATAAAGAAATAAGAAGAGATTGGATTATTGGTGTCAGAGGTCCTTTGAACTATAAACCTATGAAAAGAGGAGGAAAGGGGATGGTGTTTCCTCACCAGTCTCTGTCTGCCACAACCATGAAGGACAGGATATGAAGAGATAGCCTCTGAGGGGGATAGGGGCAGGTAGGAAAATTTTGTCTGTGCAACTGCTGCAGGTGCTAGAGTCACAATTAGATTATACGCACCTTGAGTGGCTCACTCAAGGGGGAAAAGGAGATGGTTAAGAGCTTTTAGCCCCATAGAAAGCCAGCTGTAGGAGAGAGAAGAACAGAGAATGTTGTGGGAAATGGTTATAAAGATCAGTATTGAAGTGTTAGAAAATGAACCCTGTAATTGGCTAGTATAGATAATGTGGGATGAAGTTCATCTTCCAATCCTCCTACTGACCCTTGAGGTCATGGCAGAGTTCAGTGAGGATACAGCTTCCAGTGTGGAATCATTGATATAAGGAAATTCTCTTGACTAAAACAAATCAATAACTTTTTTTTTCAACATGTAATCTTAGAGAGTAGCTAGGGCAATTGCAAGGTCGAATGCTTGCCCAGAGTATATGTGTCTGGTCTTTTGGGTTTTCTATCTACTATGCCAGCTTCTACTGGACATAGTTGGGATCTGTGAATCAGTGTGTCAAACTGGAAATGGCCTTTGTAACCAAAGAGCTTAGATTATTCATTGAAAAATAAAGCAAAGCCATATTAAATAATCAGAGAACAAAATAGTAATAATTGAGGCAGCTAGGTGGCACAGTGGATAGAGTGCTGACCTCAGACAGCAGTTCTCTGTTCTTAGGCAAGTTACTTTACCTCTGTTTGCCTCCATTTCTTTCCTCGACTAGGAAGTGAAGATAATAGCAGCACCTTGTTGTGAAGGTCAAATGAGGTAATATTTTTAAGAAATACTTAGCATAGAAAATACATATTCCTTTCACTCTTTCCTTTCCTAATAATCAGAGCACATTTTTTATAGTACTGCACAATTGTGCACTGGCACAATTTTCACAATAGCTCTGTGGTACAAATAGTACCACTATTTGTTGTTTTATGGCCATTTTACATATGAGGAGACTGAGACCCCCAAAAAATGAGTTTATCTGCTCAGGACTGCACAAGCCTGGAAGTCTGGATTTGATCCCAGATCTTTTGTGTTCAAATCTAGTATTCTGGTAGAAACCCGACCCAGTTTTGTTCCATATAAACAAATGCTAAATGTGCCATTGGATAGTCTGACCATTGCTGCTAACTGGTGACAGGACAGGGCACTCAACTTCAAGTACCTGTTCATCCAGTTGTATAAGTTCACTTGCAGTAGTATTGAGAAGTGCATTACTTTAGGACTTCTCTGACTTCTCCACCAAGCCCCAGGAAATTCATCATTGGGAAAATCTTACCATCTGGTAAAATCTCACCAGCCTGTGGACTCCACCTCATCCCCACCTTCCATCACTCTGACTTGAGGGCAAAGTCATGAATTTCAAACCCCCCATTGAAGGAGAAAGTTTAGTTCAGATCATCTCATTTCTCATCCGACTGTACTACTCATACATCTGGCTTCCCTACCATGCCCCCAGGCAGGTGATTTCCACTTTCCCCACCCAATTTTCAGCTTCCTTTTCTATGTTGACTTTCTCTACTAGATAATAAGCTTCTTGAGCAGAGGGACAATCATTCTTCTTTAATATTTATATCATGCTTAGCACATTATATATATATATATATATAATTTCAGTGGTTTTCAGTTGCATTGGACTCTTTGTGATCCTATTTTGGGTTTTCTTGGCAAAGATACTGGAGCAATTTACCTTTTCCTTCTCCAGTCCATTTTACAGTTGAGGAAACTGAGGCAAATTTTTTTTTTGTTTGCTTGAGGGCATACAGTTTGTAAGTGTCTGAATCTGGATTTGAACTCAAGAAAATGAGTCTTCCTGACTTTAGACCTGACCCTCTGTTCACTGTGTCACCAGCTGCCCCACCTGGCACATAGTAGGTGATTAATAAGTGTTTATAGAATATTGAAGTGAAAGGATAGGGTTTTACTAAATCCAAGCCATGTTTTTCTTTTTTTTCTTTCTTTTTTTTTTTTTTTGGCCAGGATTTAGTCCATACAGCATGAAGTACTGAGAGTTTCAGATCAGTAGCACAAAACTTGCCAGGCAATGGTCAAGGAACGGAATCTGTGGGGCAATAGAGAAATATGCTTGAGTTTGTTCATGAGTTACCGGATACCATTTGCTTTTTCTAGCTCACCTATCCATGAAAGGTGATGATCTTCAGCCATAAGGGACATTATAGAATAGAAATGTTATAAGAGTTCACAAAATCTAAGTAGGGCTTTTAAAAAAATGAAGCTAATTCTAACTGGCAGAGACATTCCAAGCCTTTTGCCTTGTATGGTTCCCAGTGTAAAACTTCCTTGAACTCTAGAAAACATTTTTCAAATGCCAATCTCTACTAGCCCTCCCCTCAGTAATATCTGAATTCTATTCAGCCAAAAGCATCACACTCAGCTCTTCAGCAGCTGGCTCCGAAAGTTATTTAGGACTCAGTCCCCAGTTTTAGAATCTCTGGATCAAGCCGTCCTGTCACTCACTTCATAGGCATCAATCAATACTGTTGCTGCCCACCACCACTGTAGCAACAGCAGCTGTTGGGAGCACCCACTTGAAAAATGATAAGCTGGGGCATAAGATTAATATCTTGGCAAATAAGAAGATGGAAAACCACGAGTCAAGTGCTGTGTGATGAAGCAGTCTTATAGAACAAGCTCTCAGACTATCTAAATGCTTCCCTCTCAGTACACAAGAAACTGAACAGACAAGGAGTTGGATAAAAAGTATGGCCTTGAGGTTATTTTTTACTCATCATTTTCTTTTAATGGTAACTCTTTTCTGAAATACTCCAGCCCTTAAAAGCCTATAAGATTCATCTTGTGCTTGATTACACACTGTCTTGTTCTCTAATTGCCCTCCGCTTAGACTCCCACTCCCAATGGGTGTTCAAATCCTACCCATTATTCAAAGGCCGGCTTATGTCCTTCCTTATCCAAACTCACAGTACTGACACTGTACAGAAGACATCACTTTATATCATCTAAACTTAGCCTTATTTTTAAAAACTCCACTTAATAATATATATGAGACAATATATATATACATATATGTATAATCAAAATATACTAAAAATTAATCCATAATAGCTTTAGGAGGCAGCTAAGGGAGCAGGAAAACTTTCTGTAGGTGATTCTTGATCCTTTTTGAAGAAAACCAGGGATTTTAAAAGAGGTGGAGGAAAGTAGGGAGAGCAATCCAGGTATAAAAGACATCCAGTGTAAAGGAACAAAGATGGGAAGAATACCGTGCAAGGAGGAATAGCAATTAGGCCAATATGGCTGGAAGCTGGGGTGCATTGAGGGCAGTAAACAACTGGGAAGGTAGGAAGGAGCTAGGCTATAAAAAGCTTTAAATGCTTCACAGAAGAGTTCAAATTGATCCTAGGGAAAATAGAGAAAGGCCTAATTGTTAGGAGGTTTGTCTTAACTTCAAGCCTAAATCTGGGCAATTTCCACCTAACATTTGGTTCTTCTCTCTGATGCCAAGTAACTGATGACACTTTCTAGCTACTCTGTTGCTGAGGCCAGGTAGAGACTTTATACAAGACTCATGCCTCCAAAAGCCTTCAAGTCAACATGAGATCAAATCTGCCCCAAACGATAAAGGGTTCAGGGGGGACTCAGAATCTTTTCTGACTACTCCTCAGAATAAGCCCTATTTCTGCAAAGCCACTGTCAGAAGTTCCTTACCATCTTAAAACAGACCAGATTTCTCAGAAGAAGCTGATTAAATCTTGGAAAGAGCTAATTAAATGAGACAAAGCCTATATAAAAAGCAACAGGCAAGAAAAAAAACATGCATTCAATATTGCTACTGTTGTTTCCTTGGTGCCCTTTCTCCCAGTGCCCTGGTCCTAAAAGTCAGAAGGGATTCTGAAAAGAAAATGAGGCAAGGACCTTTACTTTAAACAGAATGTGGTAATTAGGTCTCGGGTCTGGAAAACTATCTGTTTTTTGTAGTTTATGATATATTAGTAACAAATAACCCTACAACTGTTGCACTGAAAAATAGTTCATCCTTAAATGACTAGTAAACAGGAATTATTTATCTTATTTCTTCATATCAAAACCTTCTAGACGATAACTTCAAGTCACTTGAGTAATTCATTTATCAAGCTCATACTATATACAAGATACTGTGGGGGATTTTTTGGCCCTGATTGGGCACTATGATTTCATTAATGGAGGGATTTCTCACTGTGGGAACTTCCTATACTGATTGCAGGTGAGCAGCTTGCCTGTAACTCACATTATTAAAGAGCTGCCTGAAATAATTATGTGGTGTGAAAAGATGATTAAACATAGATCATGCCCTCATGTAACAGATAGTCTATTAGGGAGAGAAAACATGAATAGATAGGATAATAATTAGGCTTCTAAGTATCTTAGAAAGGAATGGTATTTTAAGTTATATATTTTCTCCATATATTTGGGGGTAATAGGCAATGGTCAGTCAATAAGCATTTATTTTTTATTTTAAAAAAGGTTTTTAAAAACTCTTACTTTCTATCCTAAATAACAACTTTAAGGCAGAAGGGCAAGGGCTAGGTAAATGGGATTAAATGGTTTGTCCAGGATTACACAGCTAGAAAATGTCTGAGGCCAAATTTGAACCCAGGTCCTTCCAACTCCAAACCTGGCATTTTATCCGCTGTACCACCTTGCTGACCCCAATTAGTGTCTATTAAATGCTATTATATTACAGGCACTGTTCTTAGCACCAGAGATACAAAAAGAGACAAAGAGACCCTAAAGAATTCACAATCTGATGAGGGAGACAACATAAACAATTATGTACAAATAAGCTAAATACAGGATAAGTAGGAAAAATTCAGCAGAGAAAAAGCATTAGAATTAAGAGGACTTGAGAAAGATTTCCTATGGAAAAGTGAGAGTAAACCTTTTAGACGGGTGAGTCATGTGAGAAATGTCCTCTGGGCACCCATGGAATGAGGCAGGAAGCAGCCCAGCCCCGCATCCCTCTGGCTTTCTAGTAATGAACTCTAGTGAACTCTGTGCTTGGGCCCACAGAGAGGGCTCTGAGTGCCCCATCTGGCATGTGTGCCATAGGTTTGCCACCACAGCTATAGAAAGTGAGATTTTAGGTTAGGCTTGAAGAAAGCAAGGAGAGCCATGAGTCAGAGATAAAGAGAAAGGATGTTCCAGAAATAGTGGATAGGCAGAGGAAATGCCTAGAGTTAAGAGTTGGAGTATCTTGTTCAAGAAATAATAAGAGGACAAGAGTGACTAGATTGAAAAGTATGTGGTATTGTTAAAGGGATTATGCAAGAATATAAATATAATAGTAGGTTGTAAGGTTTTAAAAACTGTTAAATTGGGGAGGAGGCGCTTTGTTATAAAGAATTTTGAATGCCAAATAGATTTTAGTTTTGAACCTGAGAGTGACACGGAACCTCTGGAGTTTATTGGGGAGGGGGGTGGGTAGAGGGTGAGGAGAAGGAAGGATGTTAGATCTGCACTTTTGAAAGACATTGAAGTTAAGAAAGTATAACTAGAAGATTTCAGAGATGAGGGAAGAGTAAGTTTCCATTTACTGTTCAAGTCTAAAGGCCACTGAGGCCTCAAGCCCTTATATTAACTTTAATTCAAAAAGTGTTAGGGATACAAAGCTGAAAAATCAACATTGTCCTTTCCCTCAAGGAGTTTGTAGTTTACTAGCAGGAAATAATGGCCACAGAGAATTACCATACAAGGTAGGATGTGATGAGAGCAAAAGAAAGATATAGACAAAGTAGTCATGGAAAATTGGAGGAGAGAGAAAATAATTTCAGTCATTGGGGATGGGGAGATAAGAAAAAGGCAAGTCTTAATGGGGCTTGCACTAAAACCATTGCTTTTTTATGGATAAGAAGCCTGAGGCAAAAGACAGAAATAGGCATTGCCTGAGGGACTAGAGAGCTCTGAGCTCTTTGCAGTATTAGAGCACTTATAATCTCCAAAGTCCTGATTAAATGGAACAGAAAAAGTATCAGGAAAAAAAATAAAGAGCTTGCCAGGTACTATAGTTCATTCAGATAAATTCTTTTAGTCCAACACACACATACACATATACACGATATACACACAATACACACCATTCTAATTTAAGAAATTAGTATTCTATATTCCCCTTTCCTAAAATATTTTTTAAATTATTAACAAGGCAGCTAATTTATATTTGTCTTTTAAAACTCTTTGCTCAATAATGCTCCAGCACATTGCCTCCAGCCCTACTTTCACTATCCATTAGAACCGAAAGGCAAAGTAAAAATAGGAAGAATCCACCAGTCATCTAAAAGAAACTCCAAAAATGAAAACTCCCAGAAATATCATATTCACTAATCCAGAACTTCCAAGTCAAAGAAAAATTATTTCAAGCAACCAAAAAGAGATTTGTGTAATAAGAAGCCATAGTTAGGATCCTACAAAATTTGGTAACTACCACTATAAAGAAAAGGAAAGGATGGAATATGACGTTCCAAATGGCAAAAGACAAGATTTAAAATCAAGTATAATTTATTCTGTAAAATGGAATATAATTCTATGGAAGGAAGGAATTGAGCTCTAACTTTAAATAAAGAATTTCCAAGTAATCCTAATGAAAAGGCCAAAGGTGAATAGAAACACTAAAATGTAAACACAAGAATCACAAATAACATAGAAAGTGAAATGTACTTTTGCACTTAGAAGGGACTATGTCATGAGGATATATTTACAATCTAATAAAGGGAGAAGAAGCAAGTGCCCCTCAGAATTTAAAGGGATAGAGAGAGAACTAAATGTAGTTTTGTTATGTTGTGTAGCTATTAAGAGAAAAAAAAAAACAAAAGAGAGGGAAGAAAGAATATGCTAGGAAAGAAAGAGGGAAGAAGGAAATGGAACCCATTATCTGATACAATCAGAGTACATGGCAAGAAGACTATAAAAATATGGAAGAAGAAATGTGAAAAATAGACATAATAACCTCACATTCATATTGAAAGGGCCACCTGACAAAGGAGGATTGGACACACTCCAAACAAACACAGTGTTTGGTATAGAAATATATTCAACAGGCACAGAAGAGTAGGGAAATTAAGAGGCAAGATAGTTTCATAGAGAGAGAAATAAAGGGAAAAAAATAAAGAATATTATCAAAACCTATTTTGCCCAATGATGTACCAACAACTTAAATGAAATGGATGGATATTTGCAAAAACATAAATACTCTAACAGAAAAAGAAAACAAAGGTTTAAATAACCAAGCAGGTTGGGGTGGGACACAATTAAAATCCCAAAGGAAAGAAAAACTCTTTGAATTTGATCAAAGAACAATTAATTCTATTATTATACAAATTGTTTTAAATTCTATTAGATTTTTTTTATGATTACAAATGTGGCTCTCATACCTAAACCAAAGAGCAACAAAATAGAGGAAGAATATTATAGTCCAATATCCTTAAGAAGTACCAAAGAAAACTCTAAATAAAATATTAGCAAAGAGGTTGCAGCAGCATATCCAAAAGATTATATAATATGATCTAATTTAATTTACTAGGAATGTAGAGTTAGTTCATTAATATAAATAATGTAAACATAATAGGCCTTATTAATAACAAAAATTTAAAAGTCACATAACAAAACATACTGCCCATTTCAATTTTTAAAAAACATTAAAAAGTATAGGAATAAACAAACTTTTCCCTAATATTGTAAACAGTATCTATCTGAATACAGAGCCAACATTTGTATTTGTAGTGGAAACATGATAGAAACCTTTACAATAGGATTAAGAGAAAAGGAAAGGATGCCCATTATTTGATAATGATAGCTAAAGCAATAAGACAAGAAATAGAAATTGATGGAATTGATGGAAGAGAAAAAAAGAAAGTACTGTGAAGATGGGATTGACTCTCTCCTTGCCTACTTTTAAATTTAATCAAACAAAAGCTTAGACATCCTTGTAAGCCACTTGCTAAAGTGGGTAACAACTCAGAAATGACTGAGCACCCCCTGAGCAGTGCAAAGCAAATTTAAAGACTGCAATTGGTCCCTCTGAAGTGGAGGAAGGGACAGGAAGGGACATAAAAAAGGACTACAAAAGATGATGAACTTCCTGCACAAGAAGTCTTTGTCCTGAATCTTGGGCATGGAGGAGCTTGGACCTGAGACTCTGGCTCTTGGATGGCTTCTAGTAAGACTGCACCTGGATCTTCTCCTTTTGGATCTTCTCCTGGTGAGTGAAAAGCTGACCTTTTATTCCTGGTTTCTGGAGACATTAGTTCCGGAGAGGTCGCCCCTTCCTGGAAGAGGCTGTGTGGGTTGAACCCTTGCTTAATTCACCACCAAGTTCTTTGACTGAGGGGTTAATGAGCCCTGCATAGGTTGATCCTGGTCCGAAACAACATTTAGGGTGATGAGTTAGACTTCTTAATATCCTCTTTCACATTTCTATACTTCTACTTGTTCTACCTCTTTGTAAATAAAACTACTGAAAATCATTTGACTTGCGTTGTATTAATTTTAAAATCAGTGACCACAGTATTATCTTAAAATTCTCATATATTTAGTCAAACCCCTTAAATAAATTCCTTAAAGTAACTTAAAGATTTAACTAAAAAGATTAATTGAAACAATAAAATTGACAAAGTAGCAGGATATAAAGAAAGCTAACGTAAATAATCAGCTTTTCTAAATACCATCAAAAATATGGAAGAATTTCCATTCAAAATAATTATAGAATGTATTAAATATTTAGAAATCTTCCTACTAGACAAATGCTAAAACTACATGAATACAATCAGAAAATATTTTTTAAAGTATTGACAGACTTAAATATTAGAAGAAATGTTAATTGTCCATGTCTAGGTTTTGCTAACATAATAAAGATAGTAATATTACATAAATTAGTTCCCTTATTCATACCAACAAAATTACCAATTTGCTTTACCAATGAAGTTACCTGAGAAGATTATTTTACACAATTAGCAAAAAATAATAACAAAATTCATGTAGAGGAACAAAATTTTGGTCAAAAAACTTGAGAGAAATAATGAAAAAAAGCAATACACATTTGAAAATACATATGGGGCCATTTTTTTAGGTCCAGACCTGTGATTTTGTTAGTATAGAAAATTCCACATGTGGAATCTCCAAATAACAATGCAGACTGTGGATAATTATCTGTGGATAATTTTCCCATCTTAGAGACGTGTCCAGGGCACTGTGAGGTTGATTAACTCGTCCGTGGTCACACAGCTAATATATGGCAGAGGCAGGTTAAACCCAGGCTTTCTTGACTCCTAGGCCATACCTTGTATCCATCCATCCAGTATCCCTTGAAGTGTGTGTGTGTGTGTGTGTGTGTGTGTGTGTGTGTGTGTGTGTGTATACTTGAGAGGCACCATGATACTTAACACAACTGAAAAGTCCTTCAAGGCAAGACCATATCTTATATCAATTGTACATGTAGCACTTACCAGAGTGCTTTTTATGTGGTAGATGCTCCAAATGTTTTAAAGTGATTAATTTATCAGGTCCATGATATAAAGGATATATACCAGCAATATCACATCTGTTGCACAGTGTTGTCCCCAAACAGCATTTCAGCCATTCAACTTTTGGTTCATCTCACAATCTCCCATTCCATTCCCCATGCACATCCATAGGAATTTCTCCCACACTTAGGAAAGGAATTTAGGAAAGCTTTACACTTGCTGCTCCCAAAGCCTTATACTTCTTCAGTCTGCATATTTATGATATCTAGTAGAATAAGGATGCCTTATCACATTTGATCAACAGCCATCACCATCTAACATCATATATTTCATTTGGGAAATTTCTAAATTTCAAGATATCGTTATATAAAAAACTGTGTCCTGTAGCATTTTTGCCCTGCTACTTAGTTTTAGGCAGATAAACTTGGGCAAATGACTTAACTAGTCTGGTTCTCAGTTTTTTTTATTTATAAAATGGGAACAACAAAATATTTGATCTGCTTTATGAGATAACTGTGAACAACACATAAAATAATATGTGTAAAAGTGTCTGGAAAAATCAAGGAGTATAAGGTTTTTTTTAAGAGTATAATATAATAAAGCGCTAAATCAACTGTACAAAAAAATCAAGCCATTTTACAATTGAAAAATGGGCAAGAGACATGAATAGGCAATTTTCAGATGAAGAAATCAAAACTATCAATAAACACATGAAAAAGTGTTCTAAATCTCTTATAATTAGAGAAATGCAAATCAAAACAACCCACACCTAGCAGATTAGCTAACATGACAGCAAAGGAAAGTAATAAATGTTGGAGGGGATGGGACATTAATGGTAATTTGGAACTATGCCCAAAGGGCATTAAAAGACTGTCTTTGATCCAGCCATACCACTGCTTGGATTATATCCCAAAGAGATCATAAGAAAAAAAGACTTGTATAAAAATATTTATAGTCACACTCTTTGTGGTGGCAAAAAACTGGAAAATGAGGGTATGCCCTTCAATGGCTGAACAAATTGTGGTATCTGTTGGTGATGGAATACTATTGTGCTCAAAGTGACCTCCAGGAATTGATGCAGAGTGAAAGGAGCAGAGCCAGGAGAACATTATACACAGAGGCAGATATGCTGTGGTAAAATCGAATGTAATGGACTTCTCTACTAGCAGCAATGCAATGACCCAGGACAATTTTGAGGGACTTATAAGAAAGAACGCTATCCACATCCAGAGAAAGAACTGTGGGAGTAGAAACAAAGAAGAAAAAACAACTGCTTGATCACATGGTTTGATGGGGATATGATTGGGAATACAGACTCTAAACAACCACCCCAGTGCAACTATCAATAATATGGAAATAGGTCTTGATCAACGACACATGTAAAACCCAGGGGAATTATGTGTTGGCTATGGGGGTGGGTGGGGGTTGGGGGAGATAGAAAGAACATGAATCATCTAACAGTGGAAAATTTTTCTAAAAAATATAAAAAAAAAATTTAAAAAGAGTATAATATATATTTTTAAAGAGTAAATAAGCAATAATAGCATTATTTTTAAAGAGCATAAGGAACAATTGTATTATTACTAAAATAAGGACTGCATAAAATGGATAAAAGTGCTCTAAAAGCTTATGGTTATTCCTCAATGTGAGCATAAATTCATATTGAACTCACCAGTCAAGCTTTGGGCTATTCTTTTTAACATGATTAAAATTCCTTGAAAGTTTGGATTAGATAGAATATGGAAATTTTTTTATCTGTATAAAAAGGAGTATTCTCTATGGAACTCCAAGCGTATACTTATTTATTTCTTTAGAAGACAGATAAATACTTTAAGACTATACTGAGAATGTGTCATAAGTTAAAAGACAGAATCCCTTTGAAATGAATTTGTCTATAATCCCTAAATTAAATCAAATTTTATTTTTTATAAAATTTAAATAATTAATCTACCCAAAAGTCCATATAGATTATAATGTTATTTTTTTAAACCCTTACCTTCTGTCTTGGAATCAATACTGGGTATTGGTTCTAAAGCAGATGAGTGTTAAGGGCTAGGCAATGGGGGTTAAGTGACTTGCCCAGGGTCACACAGCTAGGAAGTGTCTGGGGTCAAATTTGAACCCAGGACCTCCCATCTCTGGGCATGGCTCTCAATCCACTGAGCCACTTAATTGCCCCTATAATATCTTTAAGTTAATTGTTTAGGTTATTCAGAGAATCTTTTTGTTTTGTTTTGGAAATTTTCTTGCTTTTTAAATCGTAAAATATTCTCTCCCCTACCCCCTCCTCATACACACACACAAACTTTCTCTTATAAAAGGGCAAAACAGTTAAACAAAACAAACCAACAGTACAACTATGTCTTACCACATATGAAACAATTCACACCTATAGCCCATCAATTTTCTTCCAAGAGGAAGGAAATTGTATTTAATCAGTATTGTGATGTCTTTTAATGTTTTCTTCTTCATTATGATGGTCATTATTTATTGTTTCTAGGCTTTCATAATTCTGCATCAGTTCAAATAATTCTTCCAATGTTCCTCTGAATTGCTTCTGAGATATTTTAGAACTTACATATTCCAAGGAATCTTTATATCCCTTTATCTCTTTTATATATGATATTTATATGTTATTGTATCATAAAAAAGTCTAGTTCTAAGAATAAAGGGAAGTTTGATATTCTTTTCCTTGAGAGGTAGGCAAAAATAAAAGGAAGAATAGAGTCCTATGGGAGATTTAGATACTTTTTTAATGGCTCTGAAATATCTTTCATCTTTCAATAAAAGGAATACAAAAGAAAAATATGTAACAAATAATACTTCTAGTTTTTCCAATATCAAATAAATGGCAAAAACAGAACCAGAAGAACAAAGAATATTCTAATAATGACCATATGAAGGGAAAGAGGAAGAGCAAATAGGAAAAAAAATCTTGATGAAAACTTTGAGAAAATGAATAAAAATGTAATGGCATTTTATGTACCAGAATTATTACAATGCATGTCAATCTAGTTGCACTGCTGTTTAATATTACATTTAGAAACAATAATTTTTAAAAGAAATAATATAATCCAGAGAAATCAAAGAAAGCTATAATTGTGCTCTTATTCATTAATAGACTATATACTATATAATTAAAAGAAAGAACTTGATGGTTAAACACACTGTCTAATAGTGGGGAAAGCACAAAACGAGGATCCTAGAAGTGTTAGTAGATCTATATAGAGTGAACTTGGGGTCAAGAATGAGACTATCAGACAGAGAATGAAAGAGAAATGAGTTCTTCCTTCCTGCATTTACAGATTTATACTTAAGAAAAGTAGCCCTAATGACAGTAATGTATTTCAATGAGCTACTAAAAACAAGATCATAGAGCTGGACAACCATTTAGTCCAAGTTTTTCATATTGGCAGATAAAGAAAACAAGATCTAAGGAGCTGAAGTGACTTGTGCAGGTAGTACATGAAAAAACCAGCATTTGAACCCAGATCCTCTGACTCTGGAGAGAGTGCTCTTTCCATTGTATCACACTGCTTTCTGAATGTATTTATGTCTGTCAATACTTTAAGAAGAATAAGATTAGAGAGCAATTTTAGTTCAAAAAACTAAACCAAAACCAATTGTTTGTACACTCAACAATTCCTCAACTTTGTGATATCAAGCTGTTCTCAATAATACTGTGATACCTAACCTTGCTTGGGAGGAAAATCCTTGCATACTGATGATTTTTTTTTAAACCTTACCTTCTGTCTTAGTATCAGTTTTAAGACAGAAGAGTGGCTAGGACTGGACAATTAAGGTTAAATGACTTATCTAGGCTCATACAACTAGGAAATGTCTGAGGCCAGATTTGAATCCAGGTCTTCCCAACTCCAAGACTGATGCTTTATCCCCTGTGCTACCTAGCCACCACCTTTAGCTGTATCTTGAAGGAAGAGAAAGTGTTTATGAGGAGGAAGTGAGGAGAGTGTATTCCAGGCATTAGCCAGTGCAGAGAGGGAAACAGAGCATCATGCATGACAGGAAGAAAGCCAGTTTGGCTGGAGTATAGCATGAAGGAAGGGAAATAATATATAATGAGAGGAGAAAGATTTTTTTTGTTTTGTGGTTTTGCTATTCTGTTATTTCATTGGATCCAACTCTTTGTGACTTCATTTAGGGTTTTCTTGGCAAAGATCCTGGAGTAGTTTGCCATTTCCTTTTCCAGGTCACTTTATAGATAAGGGAACTGAGGCAAAGGTGGGTTAGGTGATTTGCTTGGGATCACACAACTAGTAAGTGTCTGAGGTTAGATTTGAACTCAGGTCTTCAGTGGGAGTAGAGAAAATATCTCATTGTTGCAAGGTAACTTCATCTTTTTAAGACTGTAGATTTCATTCCCCAAAAGCCCATCCAATTTTCATTTCTCCTCTTATTTGTCCATCTCTGCCCCTGACTCACTCCTATCCCTTGCTTTGAGTAGAGGATCTTATCTCTTACTACTCAGATTCAAGCTGTCAAATATAAGTTTTTCATCTCTTCTCTTCTCTATATCAAAACTTGTCTGTCTTCACCCGTCATCTCCTTATTCTCACCTTTATCTAAAGTTATGGCAAAGGGGCAGCTGGGTTGCTCAGTGGAATACTGAGAGCCAGACCTAGAGAGGTCCTGGATTCAAATATGGCCTCAGACACTTCCTATCTGGTTGACCCTGGGCAGGTCACTTAACTCCCATTGCCAAGTCTTTACTGCTCTTTTGCCTTGGAACCAATATGTAGTATTGATTCCAAGATGGAAGGTATGAGTTTTAAAGGGAAAAAAATAAAAGTGATGACAAGAATTTTTTTGCTAAGGCCAACCCATCCACATGTGCTCTTGATTCTATGCCCTTCTGCCCCCTCTGAAACTTTTGAATTACTATAATGATGATGATTACTATTTCACTGGTGCCCCTGATTCTTTCCTTTCTGCCCTCTTTTGAAACTTTGCTTTGATGCTAGACACTTTTGGAGATATGAAAGATTATAAAATGTGTTTCTTGCCTTTAAGGAATTTACAATCTATCTAGGGATATAATTTATACACATAAATGACAACAAATAAAGATAGCAAGTAATTAAGTGTCAAATAATTATATGATAAAGATAACAAGTATGCATATTCAGAGAAGAAATCAATCATGGTGTGGGTTATGTTCATCATACCATCATAAATAGTAATCACAAAATCATAATCCATTTATAAATACATCCAGATTTTCTGAAGGATGGGGAGAATTCAAATTCTTCCAGGAAAAAAAAAACACCCTATTATATTCTATGTTGTTGCTCAGTCAATTTTAGTCATGTCTGACTTTTTGTGACCCCATTTAGGTTTTCTTACTGGACTGGTTTGCCATTTCCTTCTTTAACTGATTTTATAGATGAGGAAGTATCTGAGGCCAGATTTAAATTCAAGATTAGACTTCCTGACTCCAAGCCTGGCACTCTACCTATTGTGCCACCTAGCTGCCCATTAGATTCCACAGGACCTCACATTCTTAATTGGATTTTATTTGATGGTTTTAGAAGTGGTATTGGGGAGGGAAATCATAAGTTTTGCTTTTGAGATATAGTAATTTTTATTTTCATTTAAAGAATTATGTAATCTACCTTATTAAACATAAATCTTTATATATTTTCCCTAGGATAGCATGCCTTGAAATCTACAATATAAACTCCACAGAGGCAGAATACATTTTGCAGGGGCCTCTTAAATGGTAATCTAAGAAACACTGTTCTGTGAAACAATGATTCTTCACAAATCAAGGTAGATTTCAGAGTATATATACCTTCAAAATACCCCATATTCTTTAGAGATTCAATCCTATATACTGAGAGCCTTTCTAGTTTGAAAGCTTAGAGACTTAGAAACTTTAGTCTCTAGAGCTTCATTTCTGTAGAGCAAAGGTCTTCCAGAAGCCACTAGATCCCACAACAGAACTCGTGGGGGTGTTGACATTTGTTTCATTTAATAAAGGAAGCAACACATCTCTTCAAAAATTATTAATAATGCAGTGCTTTTAAAAGTTGCTATTTCCCAAAGAAGATAAAAGCCATCTGTGTTCCTTCCTTAGCTATGGTCTATGGTCTATTTTATTCCTAACTGCCTGTATAATGTGGTAAAGGTCACTGAACTTGGAATCAGAAGTCATGTTCAAATCCTGACTTTACCTCTTAATAAAGGAGTCTCTGACTTATCTTTAAAAAATGGGAGAACACATACCCACACTCTTGTACAGAGTTGTGATCAGATAAGATAATGCATTTTAAAAACAAGAGCACAAAAAACTTTTGTCATTATTGCATGACTCCCAAATGCAAACAGAGGAGCTCTTCACTATTAAGGCAGTGATAAGGTGTTACAATAGAGAGAGGGCAGGGAGTAAGTTAAATATAACGAGATGATATCCAAGTAGAGTACCTCTTTTAGGGCAAATGAATCAATAAGTTGGCTTTAAGAGTCAGAGCTGCCAAAATTATCTTTCTAATGTATTGGTCTGATCATTCCCTTTCCTTGCTCATTGTTGATGTTGTTCAGTTGTCCAACTCTTCGTGACCCCATGAACCATAGCATACCAATACCATCCATGGGGTTTTCTTGACAAAGATTCTGGAGTGGGTTACCATTTCCTTCTCCAGTGTATTAAGGCAAACAGAGCTTAAGTGACTTATTTGTCCAGGGTCACACAGCTAGTGTATCTGAGGATACGCAAATTCATCAAAGGATGAATTTGAACTCAGGTCTATCCTAATTCTAGGCCTAAACCTCTATCCACTGAGCCATCTTGCTGTCTGAGCCATCTAGCTCAGTGTCTTTCTGCTGCCACTACAATCTAACTCCAAGCTACCTTCCAAGCTTTATTTCACAATTGATATAACTCTCCGGGTTAACGAAGGACAAAACCTGGGTCTGTCCTATATTTAATATATTATTAGCCTGAGTGCTTGCATGGGAACTAAAGATCCCTTTACCACTTTTGTAGAGACCTAAATATGAGTGATGTTCTGATATTCTCACCGAAGTTGATGGATGGGAACAAAACAAATCAAATTATGATGCACCCAGAGAAAATCATGGTAAGGGACACAAATTTAAAAGACATTCAGGGGGCATCTAGATGGCTCAGTAGATTGAGAGTCAGGCCTAGAGATGGGAGGTTCTGGGTTCAAATTTGACCTCAGACATTTCATAGTTAAATAACCCTGGGAAAGTCACTTAATCCCCATTGCCTAGCCCTTAAGCTCTTCTGCCTTGGAATCAATGCAAATAATTTATTCTAAGACAGAAAGTAAGAGGCTTTTTAAAAATAAATGATTTTTAAAAAAAAGATATTTGGAAGAACCCTTAAGACTGAATCCAGTCCATAAAAAGTCAGAATTTAAATTCTGGGTTATAAATTCCTCATCTAAAGAAGTCCCAAAGTTTTAGTGGACTTAAGCCTAATATATGACAATAGAATGACTTGTTAATGAAGCTGGTTAGGTTGCATCAATAAAAGTATAGATTTCAGAGCAAAAGAGGTACTCATAGAACTGATCTAAGTGTCAGTCCAGAGGAGAGTCAGTCAGAATGGGGAAGGGGCTCTAAATTATGTCCCATTTGAGGCTGGTTGAAGGAATAGAGACATTTAGCCAAGAGAAGAGAAGATTTAGAAGCTTTATCCAAGGACCGTTATGAGGAAAAGTGTATTATTACCTACCACAAACAGTGCTAGGAATCATGAGTGGAGGTTGCAGAGGTGAAGACTTCAGCAGGGAAAAAAAATGACAATCACAGTCATACAAAAGTGGAATGATTTCAACTGATAGAAAATTGTCCATAACTAGAGATTTTTCAAGCACAGGCTACATGATGATTTATCATGGACATTGTAGAAGGGCTTCTCTGCTCAGATATGGATAGAATTAGATGACTTTCGAGTCCCTTCCAACATAGAGATGCTATAATTTAGTAATAATAATAACTAGCATTTATAGACCATTTCAAGGTTTGTGACCTTGTTTTGCTATTCAGTTTCCATTGGTAAACATATATTCTATTTATTTACCTCACCAGCTTAAATGAATGTTATGTTAAATATGTTAAATCCTCACAATAGCATGGTGGGGAAGGTGCTATTACTATCATATCCATATTTCAAATGAAGAAATTGAGGCACAGAGAGGTCATGTCACTTGCCTGAGGTCACACAATTAGTAAGTGTCTGAGGCAGGATTCAGTTCTTTCTGACTCCAAGAATTTCATGTTTTATCTGCCGAACCACCTAGCTACCTAATTAATTTGCAAATTATGTTATAGCAAAGTCCTAAATATGATAATATTCCCAGTTACCCCCAAAGAAACAATGCCTATTTCTCCCTTTGGCTCTCATATAGATACAAAAGTCAAAACTAATCTATTTAGAAATCCAAAATTCAGGTAGTGATTTCTTGTGGAAGTGGGGTAGGGTTTGGAGGAGAAATAAACATTTATTAAGCAGCTACTATGTATCAGATACTTTGCTAAGCACTATGCAAGTATCTCATTTAATCCTCACAACAACCCTGCAAAGTAGATGCTATTATTATCCCCATTTTACATTGGAGAAAACTGAGATAGACTGAGATTCCTATTGGCCAGCTAATAGAAAGGAGTTATACTGAGAAAATGGGAATCTAGACATCTGGAATATGCTATTAAGTTTAAAATTAAAAAAGGTTGCAAATCCAATTTATTCAATCATTCATTTGAGCATTAATTTAAGTTTTATTAAGTACCTACTTTGTATGATACACTTTGCTGGATGCTAGAAGAGATAAAAGGATAAACTCCCTCTCTTACTAGGTATTTGGCACATTTTTGTACTTCTTCCTGGAAGGCAATGATGACTCTGCTACATTTTCTCTGCCTCTAACCATTAGCTGGCAGTAAATAGGTCTGAAACACCCTCATGAAGTATTTCAACTTAACTAGCCAGGGAAATAACTTGGAAACAAAGAGAATAAAATCAAGTGGTTTCCAAACTTCAGGGAGAGAAAAAACTTTTCTGTATCTGCAACTTGTAAGGCAGCTTGTTAATACCCAGAGAGAATGCTGGTATTATTTATCTGATTAACTCCAAAGACCCCAGATCTAGAAGAAACAGAGAAAAGTGCTTCATAAAATCAGTTCAAGTGTGGTGAGTCTGAAATGGAAAGCAGAGTAACAAGGACCATGGACTGGAGGGTCAAGGACATAGGTGAGTGGGGGATCAACAGAGATCACCCAAAATCAAGCACCAAGGGGGTACTTTCTCTCTCATTTATTATCTCCCCTCCACTTCACCCACCTCAAATTTGCCTGTTATTTTCCCACATAAAACCTTCAACTTTCATTCTCTATATCATACCTTCACCAAGAAAGTAAAGTATCTTGGGTCTTTATCATCCCATTCATTTAAGCTGGGGAGGTAAATAAATAGAATATATGTTCACCAATGGAAACTGAATAGCAAAACAGACAATACAAGAGATGTGGTGAGGCAGTATGATAACCTGTGTTAAAGGAGTAGTACAGACAATTAGCATTATAAATATTTGTTGATAAATGAATGAATAAATAAATGAATGAATTCAGAAAATATTAGAGATCGCTGTTTGGAGAAGATTCTCCAATATCTTCTAAATTCAGCCTCCTTCTCCCCTTGACTCATAATCTCTCCCAATCATTTTTCTAATGCTCCCAACTTAAAAAAACCTGTTTTCCAGTCTATCCCACTATATCTATCTATATTGTAACAGCAAACTTAAAGCTTTCTTCAAACTGACCTCAATTTAAGGGAATTAGAGAAACTCTTTCTTTAATAAGTAATCTGGCCAATTAAAAATCCAACACAGCATATCAAGGAACTCTCAGTAGGACTTGGGCAAGATGCCAGGCTTCCCTTACAGAGGAAACTGAAAGAATCATTGGGTAGGAGTGGGGACAAAGAGTAGAATTCAAGGTCAATCCTTCCTAAGAAGCAGGAATTCTAAAAGATAAGATTAAGACCCAAAGGGGCAGCTGGGTAGCTCAGTGGAGTGAGAGTCAGGCCTAGAGACAGGAGGTCCTAGGTTCAAACCCGGCCTCAGCCACTTCCCAGCTGTGTGACCCTGGGCAAGTCACTTGACCCCCATTGCCCACCCTTACCAATCTTCCATCTATAAGACAATACACCGAAGTACAAGGGTTTAAAAAAAAACAATTAAAAAAAAATTAAGACCCAAATCCAAGACCCCAAGCAGCAAGGCTGAAACATTTCTCTTCCTCTTTCCTCTTTTAGCCCATTTCCTCCTCTCTTCAAACCACCATGGAAAAGGATTTAGCATCTCATCATTACTTCTTATTATGTCCAATGGAAATTATATGCTGAAAGAACTAGAGATTGGGAATCATGCCCCCTCCCCAACATTCCTCCCTCCTAGGGCTTAGGAGTAGACCCAAATGTTGTCCAAGAAAATTAGATCTAATTTGAGGGGACTTTGGAGGCTATTTTGGTTCATTCTATTGAGATTTATCCTTGACTCCAAACACCAAAGCATTTTTCTTTTAGTAACTTTCCCCACACACACCAAACAAGGACCAACATCAATAGAGTTATCATTATTGGGATTCTTTCACCTTACACTGGGACAAAGAGAGGTCAAACACAGAAGAGACAAGACAAGTAGATCAACCAATCTATGAAGGAAGAATCACATTCAGAGAACTTGTCCACCATGTGTTCTCCCTCCCTCCCTCAAAATCAAGATTCTATTATTTGTTTAAATGGAAAAATACCTACAGCATTTGTGGAAAGGCAAAGGTTGTCAAAGCACTTTTAAATTGTCGTTCCCCCTCCCTCTCTATTTTAGGTCAGCAGTTCCTAAACCTCTCACAAATTTCTTGAATTTCTCTTCCAGTTGACTTTTTCACAGAAAAGATGTTCCTACCTTCCTCTCTTAGCAAATGCTCTTTCATGATTCTCTAGGTTCCTAGTTCTTTCCTTAAACCATCCTATCTTTTTAGTTCTCCTTTCCACTACTTCTGTGCCCCCTCTCTTGAACTGGAAGGGCCTTAAGGTCTCCAAAATTCAGAAATATGGAGAGAGAGAGAGAGAGAGAGAGAGAGAGAGAGAGAGAGAGAGAGAGAGAGAGAGAGAGAGATTGAGATTTAGTTTGTGTGTTAGGGTGGAGGGAAAGCCTGATTTTTCCACAAATGTGTTTGGCCCTTCAGCACACCATGCCAGCAGACACAGAGTCTATGAGGTCGTGGGGGGTCAATGGATGCTTCCATAGGTCAATTGAAGGTTCTGCACTAACAAAGGGCCTAGAGGGAGGTCAGGCGGAGGAAACGGAGCTAGGGCAGCACCCCCGAAGTCCTGACTCACCCTCACTGCGTCCTCCCTCCAGCCTACACCATGTTGCCACTGTATCCAAGTTTCCTTTGACATTTCAGGTCTGACCTCCAGTGGAGTGAATCGTGTGGAGTACATACACGCACACACTCACACAATCTCACACTGCTGCAACCCCTCGGCGCCCCCCAAGACTTCTCAGGGGAGGAAGAGAAAGAAAGGCAAGAGTCGAGGATTCAGTCAGAGATTCTTGCCCATCCAGCTCCTTCCAGTTAAGAACCTGGAGGAAAGAGGAATGAGCACGAAGAGACCATCCTCCTTCTCATTAAACACACACGCACCCACACCCACACACGGCAGTTGGGGGGTGGGTTGGAATACTGTGGAGCAGGTCTTTTGCAGAAGCAGGGAAAAGTTGAGAGTGAATTGGGGCGGGGGGGGGTGGGGGGAAGAGGGAGAAACGAGTACCCAGAAAAGGATGCTAGAGTTTGCAGGGCTCGGTCCTGCAAAAGAGCCAACTGAGCTAGCCAAATGTCCTAGAGACCCAACCAGACTGGCAAATGGGATGCCATCCTTGCTGCGATCTAATCGCTCAGCTTGGCAGGGCCTCCTCACTGGGGTGCTGGAGCCCAGAGCCAACTCCACGCATGGAACATCCCTCTCCTTCCCTTGAGCTCAGGCCCGGGCTGCCGGGGTCTCCATCGGATCTTGCCCCATTGCAGCCAGCGTCTGGAGAGAGCGGGCCCAGCCAAAATTCAGCCGGCAGCCAAGGAGGCGCGCAGTGCTTCGTCCGTCCACCAGTCTCTCCCTCCCTCCTCTCTGCGCCTGGGAGAGCTGCCACATCCCTCTCCCGAGCAGCAGCAACCCATGCAAATCTGGCCCGCCAAACTCGCAAGACACTTTTCTCTCCAGCCTATCAATTCTCCTCCTCGCCCCCACCCCCATTCTCTTGTCACTCTTCCCTTCAAAGAAGGTGGCACTGTCCCTGCTTTGAGCCACCCTTACCTCCCCCGCCCCCAACACACACACACACAGACACAATTCTCCTTTTTTTCCTTGTCCCCAGGCCCAGCCCCTTTCCATCATTGTAAATGTTGCCATAACAACGGGCAGGAATTCTCCAATATATACAAAGATGTCCAGGCAAAGCTCGCAGCTGCCCCCGCCCACACTAGCTCTCTAGTCAAACGGGGCCGGGCTGTCCCTTGGGATAGCACCTCGCACTGGGGCCGCCCCGCTCCACGCAATCTCTCCGACATTCTGCCTGGGGCTGGGGGAGGCGGGAGATGTGGAGAATGCAATGAACCTAAAGAGGGAGTGAGATGGAGCTCTATCTCGCCCCTCTTGCCAACTGGGTCTTACTCACAATGAGGGGAATAGTCCGGTCTTCTCTGTGGAGTTCCAGCCTACCAGCTGGTCTCTGTCCGTTCCTGCCACCTCCGCTGCTGCTCGGCGATCGGCTGGAGGATGCTGAGTGGGATTTGTTGTCCTGCCATAAGTAATAGAAAGTGCCTAAGATCCAGGCGACCGTCAGGATAGCGATGGCATTAGCGCGGATCCTTCTCATATTGAGGACCCAGTGCTGCCTGGGAACCCGGAGTAATTAGGGAAGAGCTGGCTTGGTAGGTTGGGGTGAGTAGAGAGGGGAGGAAGGGATGTTGGGGGGGGGGATGAGAGGAGAGGGCGGATGGTGCAGTACGAAGGGGTGGGGGTGGGAGTGCAGTACGAACAGGGTTTTCTGTTCCTTCGAGCTTTGGCTGGCTCTCAGTCACAGCTGTTTGTTTTAGCTCTTGTCTCACTGCTCAGTCCTGCAGAGCAGAAAAAGAAGCGAGGTGGAGGGGGTTGGAGGAAGAGATAAAAGGAGAGTGGAAGAGATCCTCACGGTCCTAATGCCCTTCAGACCACGAGTTGGCCCTTACAAAGGAGCACATCATCTCCAAAGCCTCTTCCCAAGACCCTATGGTTTGGCGAACCGGGACTCGGTGAGTTTGCCATGGTCCTCAGAGGGGCAAGACAGGTGGCAAGGAGAGATTCCTTCTAAAGAGCAAAGTTTGCAGGGGGTGGTTGGAGGGGCTGCTTTTTGGGCACTGAGTCAATAGAATGTTGGAACCAGAAAGTACCTCAGAGTAATTTTAACTCTTCTGACTCCCTCATTCTGCTACAACATTCTGTCGGCATCTACTCTGATTATACTTATCACTGAGGAAGGAGAGAATAAGCATTTTATATAGCACTCACTATGTGCCAGATCACTGTGTTAAGCACTTACAAATATTATCCCATTTGATTCTCATAACCACCCTGTCAGGTACATAGGTGCTGTTATTATTCCCACTTTACAGTTGAAGAAACCGAGGCAATTAAGTGACTTGTCCCTGGTCATACAACTAGTAAGTGTGAGGCTGAATTTGAACTCTGCTCTTACTAACCTCAGGCCCAGTACTTTATCCACTGCACCTCCAATCTGTGTACAAGTAACACACATACCAACCAGTAAGACTGAGACCCTGGAGGTCAGACTGTAATAGTTTTCTTCTTTGAATCCCCAGTCTGTATCCTAAAGTAGATGTTTGATAAATGTGTCCGAATTTAATTTTACAGATGAAAAAAACTGAGGTCTGAAAGAGACTGCAATTGGGACTCCTATTAGTGCTTTGGGGAGGAGCAGGGAGAGAGACCGACAATTCAGCAGGACTTCATTGGGGAAGGATGCCAACTTTGCCAAAGAGATGTCTGGTTGGGATCAGGAACTTTTCATTCCCTCTTGTGCAAAGCCCATGCTTTTCATACTTCCCTGCAGGATCATGAGGGCAATGGATGTTCAGAATACCAGGAAGGTTTTAGAGTTAAGAGAGACTCCTGAATCTCACTTCAGAGATAGTGTTATTTCAGTAACACTCCTTTCTGTTTCTTCCCTCCGTTTTCCCCCCAGGAATTTTATATTGAAAGAGAATGGACTATTTCCTGGTATTTACTCTTAAGTATGGAAGGAGGGGATCAGAGGTCCAGACTAGGGAACAGGGAGGTTGGGTATGGCATGTGCATGATAGGGTCCCACATCAAGGACTGAAGATCAGAAATGTAGGGGAACTCACCTTACCTTATAGCAACTTCTCCCTTTTACATATCCTGATTCTAATTTCTCATTCCCCTAACTTCACCTTTCCTGTTAATCTTATCTTTAAAATTTCTTGAAAAACTTTCCTCCAACCTTCCCCCTCATTTCCAGGCTAGTCTTATGGTTTAAATAATCTGCATGTTTTTCAGGATATGAAAATTTCAGAATCTGAGCAAGCATTTCTGAACCACTCTCTCTGCTACCCTCTCCAACCATGAGGCTCTCCCACCTACCTCCTTTTATATAAAACGTCCCCTCTTATTACCTAGAATACTTTTGCCTGAACTAGTGGGATTATCCCTTTGATTTGAAATGAGAAAGTCTTTACTTGGTCCATTATTTCAGAACCCAAACTTTTTAGCTCTATCCATAAGCTATACCACCAACAACTTCCTCTTCTCTTTTCTCTCTCCTCCTGTAAGTATAATCTTTAAAAGCACTCAGCTTCCCTTTTTTTTTCATTTCTTTCCTTTCCTTCTGTAATCTCCAAGCTCCTACTCTTTCCCTTTATAAGACTTTCCCAGTACCATCTCTCCTTTCCCTCCCTTCAACAAACTAGATGCAGAAACACCCTTCTGAGGTACCTCCCTAGGGGGTGGTTGCCATTCTTAGATTCTAGATAGGCTGTGAGGCTCCACTCCTAACACTATATGTATATATAGCTCACAAGTCCCTACTGGTGTTATTCCCCTTAAATGATCAAGCAACAGGGGAAAAAATCATTTCACTCTTAGCAAAAGTATTTATGAAAATGTCATAGTAGGAATAATATCTGCCAAACATTTTCCCCCACATAAACCTGAAGCTCACTTTCCCATAAATATATCTAAATCACATTTGAGTTATTACAAATTTAGAGTACAGTAGCAGTGGGGCCCTCACTTGGTACTGAAGGGCCTAGAAATGCCTTCTCTTTTTGTACTTCACACAGTTTCCAGTAATGCCACCTCTCCTCTCCACAGTTCAACTCTCCCTTGCCATGACTGTCTTTCTCTTGAGGTCATAGCCAGCTTTCTAAGGACATGAAAAATATTTATAGCTCCTTTTGTGGTATCAAAGAACTGGAAACTATAATATACTATATTTTGTTTAGCCATTCTGCAATTGATGAGCTCCTCCTCAGTTTCCAGTTCTTTGATACCACAAAAGGAGCTATAAATATTTTTCATGTCCTTAGATAGGTTACAATTTGTTTTGCTTAGCTCCCTTGGACAGGTTGGTCATGACCTGGAGTCAGGAAGACACGAGTTCAAATTTGTCCTCAAGACACTTAGTGGTTGTGTGATGCTGGGCAAGTCACTTAGCCCTGTTGGTTTCAGCTTCCCCATATGTAGAATAAACTGGAAAAAAAGGCCAACTACTCCAGTATATTTGCCAAGAAAACCTCAAATGGGGACATGAAGCATATGCCACAATTGAAACAACTCAATAAAAGCAAATTCCCTCCCTTAATCTACCTTCCATTTTAGCTTCCCTATTGCCCTTCCCCTCCTGGTTCTCTGTGGAATAAAATGTATTTCTGTATGCAACTGTGCTGTGTAATCTTTCATCCCTGATTAATTCAGATAAGAATAAGGTTCAATTGTCAGCAGTTTCCTCCTTGTTTGTACAGGCTTCTCCTTGTACTCCTTCTCTCAACTTTAAACTTTCAAAATGATGAACTCTCCAACTACTAAGTGAAGTGTTTCCCTCTAGATAATTAGTTGTTAGACACCAAAGTTAATTGGGAGGTGAGAGTGGGGGAAGAAATCCACCCCCCCAGGGGTCTCCTTCACAAAGCATTCAGGAAAACCTTCACTCCTTCGAACTCAATAATTGTCCAGAGGGCTTAGATATTTAATGCCCTACAAAGGCATGTTCAATTTTTGCTTGTCCAATGAGCTTGGCTCCCTTTTATTCATTCAAGGGACCTGTTTGTACCTAACTAATAAAAGGATCACCAGGAGTTAACACCTTGTTAATAAATTAACACTCCATTACCTCCTTATTATCAATTGAACTAGGAGGAAACTAATTTCCCTTTATACTTCTTAAATTACATCAGGATCATACTTAATTCCTGGACAAACTTCCTTATCCCCTTGTTTCTTCCACCCCCCCCTTTTTTAACCCTTACCTTCCGCCTTAGAATCAGTACTAAGTATTGGTTCTAAGACAGAAGAGCTAAAGGGCTAAGTAATTGGGGTTAAGTGACTTGCCCTGGAGTCACACAGCTAGGAAGTATTTGAAATCAGATTTGAACCCAAGACTTCCCATCTCTAGGCCTGGCTCTCTATCTACTTAGCTACTTAACTGCCTCTGTTCCTCCATTTATAAACTGGTAGTAGTAGGAAGGGGATAGAATATAAACACAGCATAAATGCTTAGGTTGGCAGATCCAGAAAGTCCAATGAGACTCAGACTCGGGCAATTACTTTCTAGGACAACATTCTTCTTCCTATTTGACGGGTTGTCTCAAGGACTCCTCCACTCTGTGTTATTCTTCATCCTACCCCAAACAAATGGCCAGGGCAACACTTTGGGTGCTGTACTTTGTGGGTTGGAGATGATACCAACTGTGAGGCAGAGTCTAAATTCAAGCCAGTCAAGAGCAGCAGGTACAGTGGTTCACTGATCTTTATGTTTTCTCCTCAGACTCTGGCTGCTTTGGAGGTTGTACCTGTAGAATTTATTCTTAGTCATATTGACCAGTCCCTTGTCCCTAACCACAGAGGGAGAGCCACAGAGATAGTACCTTTGAGAACCAGCCCAGATCAACAAGTATTGCTAAGGCCAGTAGCCCAAATCCATTTGAAGCTAGCTCAATTTATCTAGGCCATCTCTCTGGTCATAATTTCTTTACTTCATTGGGGAATTCCACTTTTCATCTTTACCTTAGATACACTTGAGAAATGCTCTCTGTGCTTCCATAATGTCGGGATGATAACGAACAATGGAATTTCACAGCCGAACACAATCTTAGAAACACCATGAATTTGGCAGATGGGGAAACTGAAGTTAGTGACTCACTCAAGGGTATACACAACTACTTAGTGACAGAACTGAGACTTCTTGATTTCTCATGCTTTTCTCTCTATGTCACACTTGTCAACGGTCCATGTTGCTACAACACTGAGCTGCCAGAAAGAACATAGCTCTTCCCTTTACAGTGTTTGCTGGTTCTCAGGGATGTTTTACTCTGTTCTAGGAACCAGAAAAACCTCAGTTTTCTTCCAGACTTGTGCATTTTCTAAATACCTACATGAATCTGTGCCTACTTGGATACCTAATAGGGATAGACTTTATTTTTATACATTTATGCATTTGGTTACACATGTGTAAGTGTAATGAAGGCACATCTGGGATAAAGATAGCCCTGAGTGCATATTTATCCACACGCACATCATCTTTCTTTTTCCATAGGAAGCATAGCTGTTTTCATTCAGGTGGAGAGGTAAGGAGGCTCTAGTCAATCATTCAGAGGAGAGACATGCTAGGACACCCAGCACAGCCCAGAAATTGCTGCTTAATATGAGAAGCAGGAGAAATAATGATGCACCAAGGGAAAGGGGAGGAGACAGGGGAGGACTATCAATGGAGGCAGGACAATGGACTAGTATGCTGCAATGTTATCTCCAGGCATGGAAAATCTATTCATTCTCTGCCTGCTATTATGGACAAGTAGGATTATGTCATCAATTCTGCTCTCCCTACTAAGTTATGAGCAGCTTTGGGTCAAGAGATATTCACCCCTGGGTAACATCTTTCTTGTGCCCACTCCTCTCCATCTATCCCTTTCAACTCCCTTTGTAACTTAATGTACTGCTATGAGTTAATTTTATTAACAATTAATTACTATTACTAATAATTAATAATTATATAATTAGTACTATAATAATTAGTTACCAAATGGCTAATAAGTAATTTATTCATATTTGGGATAAGACAAACTATAGGAACAAAGTTCAAAAGTAGTGAGCTTGCTAATTAATCCTTCCCTGCTTAGGGCTTCCAGTCTGCCTTCCAGGTCCAGTTACAGAACTGCAATGAGAAATAGTAAGAGAGTACTTGAAAAAGCAATAGTTATGTTGTTGTTCAGTCATGTCTGACTCTTCATGAGTACTTTTGGGGTTTTCTTAGCAAAGATACTGGAATGCTTTGCCATTTTCTTCTTCAACTTGTTTTCTAGAAAAGGGAAACTGAGACCAATGGGGTTAAATGATTTGCCCAGGGTCACATAGCTAATAAGTGTCTCAGGCTGGATGGGAGGTCTTCCTGACATACAGTATACCTCCTAACTGCCTCTTTAGGCACACAACCAACATACAACTAGATGGAGTCAGTTCTCTTGACTCAGTTTTCTACCAGGTAATACTAAAATAATCTGAAAAGTGGATAAAAACCCTCAGGTCTAAATGGAGGAGCACAAAAGGAATTAATTGAAAAGTGAGGCCAAAGGGGAGCCTCCAATCCTCTATCAGATTAACGAAAAGGGAGGAAATGAGCATTTATTAAGTGTCTGCTATATGTGCTGCACACTATGTTAAACAATTTACAAACATCTCATTTCATTCTTTCATTCTCACAACAATACTAAGAGGTAAGAGCTACTGTTATCCCCATTTTATAGTTGAGGAAACCAAGACGTCTGTTAGAGGTTAAATGACTTGCCCAGGGTCACACAGCTATTTGAGGCTACATTTAAACTCAGGTCTTCCTGTCTCCAGGACCAGTGTTCTAAACGTCTAGCAAAATGATAAGATATTCCATCTCATCTTTTTGTGCCTTTGTTTGCATAGATTGCCTACTATACCTGAAATACTCTTCTCCTGTGACTCTTGGAATCCCTAGAAATATCCAAGACTTTGCTCAACTTCCATTTCTTTTCCCTTCCCTGAAATTACTCTGTATTTACTTTGAATGTATTTTATATGTATCTATGTATATGTTATTTCCTCTCAGGAAAATATAAGCCTCTCAAGGGCAGGAGTATTATAATTTTTTATTTGTGTCTTCAGCACCTAGCATGGTGCCTAGCACATAGGAAGCCCATAATAAATCTTTAGAGACAGTTATTGCAATAGATTAAGTGTTGGACCTGGAGTCAGGAAGACATGAGTTCAAATCTATGTAAATATAAAAAATTCTTGTTATTTATTGAATAAGTTTGAAAATGAAGCCTATCTCCACCACTTCCTATCCCTTATTGTTTGCAGGAACAATGCAATCTTATTCAAAGAGAAAGAAACAAGATAGCTGTTCTTGCTCCAGCTATATATGTACAAAAATGAGAATGATAGCAAGAAAATTAGCATGATTGCTGAACAAAGATGACACATAAAAATTCATGAAACATCCCATGTTTTTTAAAGGAAAGAAAATTTCATCAAATATTTTAAGATACACAGAAGAAAGCAGAAGCCATTGAAGAAAGCCAATTCTCTTATTATCATGTTAGATTTAATATTCACTTTAAATAAAACATAAAACTTTCAGAGTTAAATATATGATTCTCTCTTCTTTCCCGTTTATTGAAATATTCACATTTGTTGATATTTGTTAAGTTCTGAAATACTAAGGTGGGGTTTGTGGTTGGGATTGGATGTTATTTTAGCCCTGTAATAGAAGAGTAAACTGTTTTGGGAAGGCTACCCAAGCATAGGGCAGGCAGAGTCAGACACTCGGATGAAACTCAAACCCACTGAGATTATATATAAAAGTTGTTTAATTGTAACAAGGGAAAGGTAAGAAGGTAATTGGACAACTTAAACTAAAGGTTTCCTGTTGCCAGGAGTCTTCCTGGATTTTCCCCTACACTGAGCTCACCTATCTATCTAGAGACCCAGGCCTTAATATAAATATTCTACACTAACTCAAAACAAATCCCCTTTTGGTGGTAATGGAGGTAGTTAAGCAGCTAGGCAGGATAGGGCCCAAGGAGTGGTTTTGAATCCAAAAGGATCCCAACCAGATTCTCACAGACAGATGGCTCAGCTGTACAGGATCACACAGGAAGCTCAATAGATGGTTCAATCAGGTAGAATGGAGATGTCCAGATATACCAAAGATAGCAAAGGAAGGTATCCAGTGTCTCCTCAGGTAAAGAGAGAGTGAATTCTCCAGCATAAGCTAACTGACTTTCTCCAGTAGAATTCTAGAATTTCTTTTCTCTGCTTTCCCAATTTGTTTAAAAGAAACCAGAAAGTTCACTTAATTCCAACCAAGAAAAGGACCTCCTAGACGGCAAATTAGAATTAGAGAGAGAGAAAAAAAGCAGAGATCACAACTTTTTTTTTAAAGTAGAAAGGAAATTGAAACATAAGATAAGTATTAAAATGAGGAGGCTGGGAGATTGAAGGGAGTTCCGGTTAAGATGGTGGCAGAGTAAGGAGCAGCTGCTCGATCTCTCCTAACCGATGCATACAAGACTCCTCAAGGGGTCATAAAAACTAACCCAGACGATCAAAAGAACACCACAATGGGGTGCAGCATTGAAGGTATGCAGAATCGGAGCATTTTCACGCTATAAAGGGGTGAAACAGCTCTCACTAAAACGAGAGAGGAAGAAGCTACTCCACCCCCACCCCCCACCACGCACAGCGCCAAGGCCAACGCACAAGAGTGAAAGCAGGATTGGGGCAACCAGTAAACCACTAGCAGCCCCAGGGCTTGTACCTGTGAGCTGCCAGACGTGGGACCCCAAGAGGCTGGGGGGGGGACTCATGGACTTTCCCCTGTGGCGCTTTCCCCTGTGGCGCTGCCTCTAAAGCAGGGAATTTCCCCAGCATCTTGTGCAGGTGAAATCACTGCCCGGGGCGTGAATGAAAAGCCCTAAAGCAGGGACTTTCCCCAGCTTCTTGAGGGGGGAGGGAGAGAAGGCTCTGCCCCAGGCATGAATCTCTAAAGTAGGGACTTTCCAGAGCCTATGTGAGGGTGAAGGCAGGATAGGACATCGAGTGAGGACATGGTGCAGACAGGAGCGAGGCTGTGGAAGCAGCCCCCGAGACTGCTGAAGGAGCCTCGGGCAGAGGGGCAGACGGGGACTAAGGGGAGGCCTGACCCTGAGGACAAGGAGACTGGAGCCATTGGGAGCTTAGAGGGGGCAGGCAGACTCTGAGTATGAAGACAAAGCTGAAAAGGGACGGGGCTAACAATGGCAACACAGAAGAAAAAGATTAGTAAGAAAAATGCTGGAACACTCGACAACTTTTACACAGAGAAATCCAGACCACAGAGGAGGACAAACAAATAACCAAACCTTCCCCCCCCCAAAATGAAAGCTGGTCACAAGATATTGAAGACTTCAAACATGAGATGTTGAGGAAGATGGAAGAAATCTGGCAAGAAAATAACAGTTTTAAAAGGCAGAATTTCGCAATAGGAAAGTGAGGCAAGTCAACTGAAGACCAGAAATGACCAGATTGAAAAGGAAAACCAAAAGATTATAGCCAAAAACCAAAAGATTATAGCCGAAAACCAGTCCTTAAAGGCTAGAATCGAACAAATAGAAACCAATGATCTCTCAAGACAACAAGAACAAATAAAACAAAGTCAAAAGACTGATAAAATAGAAGGAAACATGAAATATCTCAATGAGAATGTGACAGACCAAGAAAACCAGTCTAGAAGAGACAATTTGAGAATCATTGGTCTTCCAGAAAAGGCAGAAATTAATAGAAACTTGGACTCCATACTTAAAGAAATTATTCAGCAAAATTGCCCTGAAGTTCTACAACATGAGGCCAATATAGACATTGAAAGGATCCATAGATCACCCTCTACACTAGACCCAGAAAGGACAACACCCAGGAATATAATAGCCAAATTCAAGAGCTTCCAAGTAAAAGAAAAAAATCTTACAAGAAGCCAGAAAGAGACAATTCAAATATCAAGGAGCACCAGTAAGGATCACACAGGATCTGGCAGCCTCCACGCTAAAAGACCGCAAGGCTTGGAACACAATATTCAGAAAGGCAAGAGAGCTAGGCCTTCAGCCACGGATCAACTACCCATCGAAACTGACTATATATTTCCAGGGGAAAGTATGGGCATTCAACAAAATCGAAGATTTCCAAGTTTTTGCACAAAAGAGACCAAGACTAAATGGAAAGTTTGATACCCAACCACAAAAATCAAGAGAAACATGAAAAGGTAAATAAGAAACAGAGGGAAAAGAAAGAAAGCTCATAATTTTTTTAAAATTGTCTCTTTAAGGGCTTAAAGAAGATCTAATTACTGTATGGAGAAATGCTATGTATAATTCTCTGTAGTGAACTCTATTCACTATTATAATATTGACTATTATAGCAACCAGAAGAATAATTCATAGGGAGAGGACAGGATACTGAATGGTCTAAGATGGCTTTGGGGGTGGGAAGGAGGGGGGAACAGTAGGGGACGCCAAGAAAAATCTGAGTAAATAAGAAAAATAGGATATTCTATTACACACAAAGAGGGCATGGGAAGTGGAGGGGATAAATAGTATTACAAGAAGGAGAGGAAGAGAGCATTAAGAGGTAATAATCAAGCCTTACTCTCCGTGTAATCAACCCGGGGAGGGAAGAGAAGCTTTATTATCCATTCAGATAAAAAACTTTATCTAAATCTACTGAGAAAGTCAGAAGGGATAAACCAAGGGGAGCAGGGGAGTGGGGAGGTCAAAAAAGGGAGGGGAGAAGAAGGGGGAGGGAATTCATTAGGCCTTTAAAAAACAAAAAGAGGGGAATAACAAGGGAGGGGGCAGAAAGGGAAGTCAATCAAGGGAGGGGATAAGGGATACTGGCTCAAAGTAAACCACTGGTTTAAAAAAAAGAAAATAGTGTAAGAAGAAGGGGTGGGACTAGGGGAGGATACAAAAATGTCAGTGAATGCACAACTGATAATTGTAACTCTGAATGTGAATGGGATGAACTCCCTCATAAAACGGAAGCAAATAGCAGAGTGGACCAGAAACCAAAATCCTACCATATGCTGTCTACAAGAAACACATATGAGGCGGGTAGACACACACAAGTTTAAGGTTAAGGGCTTGAGCAAAATCTTTTAGGCATCAAATGAGAAAAAGAAGGCAGGAGTGGCTATTATGATCTCTGACAAAGCCAAAGTAAAAATAGATATTATTAAAAAAGACAGGGAAGGTCATTACATCCTGATAAAAGGCAGTATAAACAATGAGGAAATAACACTGCTCAATATGTATGCACCAAGTGGTATAGCATCCAAATTCATAAAGGAGAAACTGGTAGAGCTCAAGAAGGAAATAGATAGTGAAACCATAATAGTGGGAGATCGAAATATTCCTCTTTCAGATCTAGATAAATCAAACCAAAAAATAAATAAGAAAGAGGTAAGAGAGGTGAATGAAGTCCTAGAAAAATTAGATTTAATTGATATGTGGAGAAAAATAAATAGGGACAAAAAGGAATACACCTTCTTTTCAGCTGCACATGGTACATTTACAAAGATTGACCATGTTATAGGGCATAGAAACATAGCAAACAAATGCAAAAGAGCAGATATAATAAATGTAACCTCAGATCATAATGCAATAAAAATAATAATTAGTAAGGGCACCTGGACAGGCAAATCAAAAACCAATTGGAAATTAAACAATATGATTCTCCAAAACCAATTTGTCAAAGAAGAAATCATAGATTTCTAGATCAACAATTTCATTGAAGAGAATGACAATGATGAGACATCCTACCAAACTCTGTGGGATGCAGCCAAGGCAGTACTTAGGGGGAAATTTATATCCTTGAGTGCATATATTAACAAATTAAGGAGGGCAGAGATTAATAAATTGGGCATGCAACTCAAAAAATTAGAAAGCAAGCAAATTAAAAACCCCCAGATGAAAACTAAATTAGAAATACTAAAAATTAAGGGAGAAATTAATAAAATCTAAAGTAAAAGAACTATTGAATTGATAAATAAGACTAGAAGCTGGTATTTTGAAAAAACAGATAAAATAGACAAAGTACTAGTCAATCTAATAAGAAAAAGGAAAGAAGAAAACCAAATTGACAGTATTAAAAAAGAAAAGGGAGACCTCACATCTAATGAAGGGGAAATTAAGGCAATCATTAAAAACTATTTTGCCCAATTATATGGCAACAAATATAACAATTTAGGAGATATGGACGAATATTTACAAAAATATAAATTGCCTAGAATAACAGCAGAATAAATAGAATACCTAAATAATCTCATATCAGAAATAGAAATTGAACAAGTCATCAAAGAACTCCCTAAGAAAAAATCACCAGGACCTGATGGATTCACAAGTGAATTCTATCAGACATTCAAAGAGCAACTAATCCCAATACTATACAAATTATTTGATAGGATAAGCAAAGAAGGAGTCCTACCAAATTCCTTTTATGACACAAATATGTTACTGATCCCAAAGCCACGTAGACCAAAAACAGAGAAAGAAAACTATAGACCAATCTCCCTAATGAACATAGATGCAAAAATCTTAAATAGAATATTAGCAAAGAGACTCCAGCAAGTAATTAAAAAGATCATCCACCATTATCATGTGGGTTTTATACCAGGAATGCAAAGATGGTTCAACATTAGGAAAACCATCCACATAATTGACCATATCAATAGTCTAACAAACAAAAATCACATGATTATATCAATAGATACTTTAAAAGCCTTTGACAAAATACAGCATCCATTCCTATTGAAAACATTGGAAAGTATAGGAATAGAAGGACCCTTCCTAAAAATAATAAACAGTATATACCTAAAACCATCAACAAGCATTATATGCAATGGGGATAAATTAGAAGCCTTCCCAATAAGATCAGGAGTGAAACAGGGATGCCCATTATCACCTCTATTACTCGACATAGTACTAGAAACACTAGCAATAGCAATTAGAGAAGAAAAAGAAATTGAAGGTATCAAAATAGGCAATGAGGAGACTAAGCTATCACTCTTTGCAGATGATATGATGGTCTACTTAAAAAATCCTAGAGAATCAACTAAGAAGCAGGTAGAAATAATCAACAACTTTAGCAAAGTGGCAGGATACAAAATAAATGCACATAAATCATCAGCATTTCTATATGTTTCCAACACACTAGAGCAGCAAGAGGTAGAAAGAGAAACACCATTTAAAATCACCCTAGACAATATAAAACACTTAGGAATCTATCTACCAAAACAAACACAGCTACTATACGAAAACAACTACAAAACACTTTCCAAACAAATAAAACTGGATTTAAACAATTGGAAAGCCATTAATTGTTCATGGGTAGGACGAGCTAACATAATAAAAATGAACATTCTACCCAAATTAATTTACCTATTTAGCGCCATACCTATCAAGCTACCAAAAAACTTCTTTACTGAATTAGGAAAAACTATAACAAATTTCATTTGGAATAACAAAAGATCAAGAATATCAAGGGAAATAATGAAAAAAAAAATGTGAAGGAAGGGGGCCTAGCAGTACCAGATATTAAACTATACTATAAAACAGCAGTCAGCAAAACAATATGGTACTGGCTAAGAGATAGAAGGGAGGATCAGTGGAATAGACTTGGCGTTAATGATGTCAGCAAGACAGTATATGATAAACCCAAAGAGCCCAACTTTTGGGACATGAACCCACTATTTGACAAAAACTGCTGGGAAACTTGGAAAACAATATGGAGAGATTAGGTTTAGATCAACATCTCACACCCTACACCAAGATAAATTCAGAGTGGGTGAATGACCTGAATATAAAGAGGGAAACTATAAATAAGTTAAGTGAACACAAAATAGTATACTTGTCAGATCTCTGGGAAAGGAAAGATTCTAAAACCAAGCAAGAGTTAGAGAAAATTACAAAATGTAAATTAAATGGTTTTGATTATATCAAGCTAAAAAGCTTTTGTACAAACAAAAACAATGTAGTCAAAATCAGAAGGGAAACAACAAATTGGGAAAAAATCTTTATAACGAAAAACTCTGACAGGGGTCTAATTACTCAAATATACAAGGAGTTAAATCAATTGTATAAAAAATCAAGCCATTCTCCAATTGAAAAATGGGTAAGAAACATGAATAGGCAATTCTCAGGTAAAGAAATCAAAAGGATCAATAAGCACATGAGAAAGTGTTCTAAATCTCTAATAATTAGAGAAATGCAAATCAAAACAACTCTGAGGTACCACCTCATACCTAGCAGATTGGCTAAAATGAAAGAAGGGGAGAGTAATGAATGTTGGAGGGGATGTGGCAAAATTGGGACAGTAATGCATTGCTGGTGGAGTTGTGAACTGATCCAACCATTCTGGATGGCAATTTGGAACTGTGCTCAAAGGGCTATAAAAGAATGTCTGCCCTTTGATTCAGCCATACCATTGTTGGGTTTGTACCCCAAAGAGATCATAGATAAACAGACTTGTATGAAAATATTTATAGCTGCGCTTTTTGTAGTGGTAAAAAACTTGAAAATGAGGGGATGCCCTTCAATTGGGGAATGGCTGAACAAATTGTGGTATATGCTGGTGATGGAACACTATTGTGCTAAAAGGAATAATAAAAAAAGGAGTTCCAGGTGAACTGGAAAGACCTCCAGGAACTGATGCAGAGTGAAAGGAGCAGATCCAGGAGAATATTGTACACAGAGACTGATATACTGTGGTAAAATCAAATGTAATGGACTTCTATACCAGCAGCAATACAATGACACAAGACAGCTCTGAGGGATTTATGGTAAAGAACGCTACCCACATTCAGAGGAAGATCTGCAGGAGAGGAAACATATAAGAAAAACAAATGCTTGAACGCATGGGCTGAGGAGGACATGATTGGGGATTTGGACTCTAAACTACCACACCAATGCAACTAACAACAATATGGAAATGGGCCCTGAACAAGGACACATGTTTCAACCAGTGGAAATGTGCGTTGACCATGGGTGGGAGGAGAGTGGGGCGGTGCGGGGGGTGAAGGTTAAAGTAGGGGTATGAAGCATGTAATCAGGTTTAAAATGAATATTAATAGATGTATATAGAAAAATAAAATAAAATGAGGAGGCTGAACTCATGTGATCTCTAGTCTCAAATTCTTATGAGCTAAAGTTATAAACAGATTAATTTATTTCAGAGATTTTAAAGATAAGATTTTTAAAAAAAACATAATATTTATGGCAGCCCTTTTTTCAGCAATAACTAGAAACAGGTAGATAACTCATTGTTTGAGAAATAGCTAAACAAGTTATGGTACATAAATGTAATGAGATATTACTGTGCTGTGAGAAATAATGAATATAAAGAAAGCAGAAAAATGGGAAGACATATAAATGGATCCAAGCAAAACAAGAAGAATAAGGAAAAAAGTATGCACATAAACAATAACACACAAAAAGACTGAATGTTGGTGACTTCATATGTACAATGGATAACTTTATCTTGGGGAAAGTTTGGAAGGAGGGTAGGACTTGGAACAGAAAAGAAAAAAAAATTTTTTTAAACTCTGAATTCTATGAAATTATAATCACCCAACTTAGAAACCCAAAGAAGAGAGCAAAGAAGAGAAAGCACTCACTTTTTTGCAAAAGTAGTAAATATGGGTGCAGAATACTGTTGTTGAGTCATTTCAGTTTCATCTGCTTCTTCATGACCCCATTTGGAGTTTTGTTGGCAAAGACACTGGAGTGGCTTCCCATTTTCTTCTCCAGCTCATTTGAGAGATATGAAACCAAGGCCAACAAAGTTTAGTGACTTGCTCAGAGTCACACTAGCTAGTAAGTATCTAACGCCCAATTTGAACTCAGTAAGAGGAGTCTTCCTGATTCCACGTTTGGTACTATATTCACTGGGCCATGTAGAGGCTTCTCTTAAGTCCCAATTAAAATCTGAATTTCTCCCGGAAGCTTTTCCCAACCCTCTTAGTTTTCATTCCTTCCCTCTGTTAACTATTTCCTATTTATCCTCTTTACAACTTGCTTTGTATATATTTGTTTGCATATTTCCTCTCCCATTAGATTGTAAACTCTGTGAGGGCAGGGACTGTTTTTTTGTTTTGTTTTGTTTTTTGTCCTCTTTTATATCTCTAGGGCTAACCACAATGCCTGGCACATTATAGGCACTTAATAAATGTTTACTGAGTAATTAGTGCCTCAGGCAATTCTCTAAGAATGTACATAGCTGAGAAGATGGTAGATGGGCTTTGATAGGAAGTCTCTAATACCAATGAAATTATAGAATTGATACCAAAAAAAATAAATAAATAAAATCGTTCAGTCCTTCATTTTCCTCCTGGCTGTGCTTCTAATTTTCCAGGCTTCAGTACTGCAGCCTGCAATTTCAGCCTGAAACATCCATCAGTCCCAGCAGACATCTCCTTCTGAAAGTTCCCTCTGCAGGGCTGGCTCCCTTTTCCAGTTTGTGAGGTCTTCTTCTGGCCTTTATTTTGTGTAGAGCCCAGGTCAGCCAGCCTTCATTCCCCTCCCATCTGTGATTCAGACTTCGTGGACTCCCCCTGCCCCTGGGCCAAGTACCTTTACTTCTCTCCCCTTCCAGTGCCTTCTGTGTGTTGTGTTCCCCCCAACCCCCACACCAAGATTAAAACTCCTTGAAGGCAAGAACTATCTTTCTTTTTGCCAGTTCCTGTATTCCACTGCTTAGCACTGTGGTACATAAAGGAAGTTCTTACTAGACGCTTGTTGCCTTGTCTTGCCTATGATCCTCTTGACATTGTGTTATGAGAATAGAGAAAGTGAGCAAAGAAATTTCCCTTCTGTAGTAATAAAATGAATCTTGTGCCATAACAATATGATGCCACTTTCCAAGGAACAGAGCAAATACTAGAAGACTTTGGAGGCCTGGGAGTGGAAGGGAGGGAAGAAGGAGGGACATCTTGGTGGCCCAGTGGATAAAGAACCAGGCCTGGAGTCAGGAGGTCCTGGGTTCAAATGTGAACTCAGACACTATCTAGCTGTGAGACCCAGGACAAGTCACTTAATCCTAATTGCCTAGCCTTTACCACTCATCTGCTTTGGAACCAATATTGACTAAGACAGAAGGTAAGGATTTTTTTTTTAAAGACTTTTCAGGAAGTTTTTGTGAATGCTCCTTTATGGCTAGAGCCATGTCTTATCTAAAAATCTTTGTCTCTCTCCAATGTTCTATACACAATAGGAAATTAATAAATTAAAAATGAAATTAATTAATTAATTAAAATATTTTTTAAAATGAATTTTAAAATGTTCCATTAGTTTCTCACTTCCATCATGCTGCATACCACAGGTCTATTTTCCCCTGTAAGTACATTTTTTTTTCTGTCAGTAAGGCCAGCTCTTCTGTTACTTTATTCAATTTTAGAGCTGCCATCATCATCCTTCCTCAGACTGAGCGCCACTTTCCTCAGCTCTCCTCTGGGTAAAGAATGCAAGTTCTCTCTTCTCTTTTGGCTTCCCCCAATCCAAGCACATAACTCTTCTCAATTTGTTGCTAGGTTGGTTTTTAACAAGGGTTTGCACCTTGGGGAATAAAGTAATAAACAAAACAAAGACTTACCTGTCCTGGAGTTGTATATCAATCCTCTTTTTGTCATTGTAGGTGTTTGTGGGGAATCTGGGTGGCACAGTGGATGGAATTCTGGACCTGCAGTTAGGAAGACTCATCTTCCTGAGTTCAAATCTGGACTTAAATAATTGCTAGCTGTGTGACCCTGGGCAAGTCACTTAACCTGTGTATAGAGAGGTATATAATTTCCCTAACTGTAAAATGAGGATAATCCTTATCTCCAAAATTTGTTGTAAGGATCAAATGAAATAAAATTTGTAAAGCTCTTAGCATAGAACACAGTGCATTATAGATTCTTAATAAATGTTTCTTTTCTTCCTCAGCTTTTACTTAATTGTACACATATGGCATCCTTCAGTGGAATGTAACCTTTTGAAGAGAAGGGATTATTTTAGTTTTGTCCTTCTATACCTCAAACCTACGGAACATAATAGACTATTCGATTTAGCAAACAATAAATACCAACTAGGTGCTAAGCCAAGGCATCTAGTGGATAGGATGCTGGGCCTCCAGACAAGAGGACCTGAGTTTAAATCTAGCCTCAGATATTTACTAGCTGTGTGACTCTAGGTAAGTTACTTAACCCCACTAGCCTCAGTTTCCTCATCCCTAAAATGAGTTGGAGAAGGAAATGGCAAAGCACTACAGTAAAAAAGAAAAAAAGCCTAATGGGGTAACAAAGAATCAGACATGCTTAATTGACCAAAAAAATAAAAATGCCAGGAAATGTGCTAGGTCTTGCAAACGATATGCAAAGACAAAAATAAAGGTGTAGCTGACCTCAACGAGTTTATAATCTACTGAAATTTAAGTCTAAAAATCTAATAAATAAATTGTTTGAAGTAGATGCCCGTAGATTGGTAATTGCTATGTGAATTATGTTATGTTATATGAATGTAACATAATATTTTGTACCAGAAGAAATTTTAAATACAAAGAATAAACATAAGGCTTCATCTATTTATCTATCTATCTAGCTATCTATCTAGCTATCTATCTACCTTTTTTTTTTAACCAGGTGATACCTTCTACAGGATGGGAATGAGATACCTGGGAATAAATTATATTAAACAAATACATTTTAAAAAAAGAATACGAAAACTCATGGAAAGGCTTATATGACTTATGCATAATGAACAATATATACAATAAGCGTAACAATATAAAAAAAGGAAAAACAAGGAACATGCAAAAAAACCCTGGATTTTGTGTAGTTACAATGGCCAAGTTTGTGCCCAAAGAAAAGAGAAAGGCACTTAATAAATTCTTGTTGATTGATTTGGATCTGGAGTCAGGAAGACCTGAGTTTAAAATCTGCCTGGCATAATTTCTAACTATGTAACCTTTAGGCAAGTAACTTATCCTCTTTCTGTCTCAATTTCCTTATCTATAAAATGGGGATGATATTAGCACACTCCTGACTGTTGTGAGGATCAAATGAGATAACTTATAAAGTGTTTTGCAAACCTTAAAACACTATGTAAATGATAGCTATTATGATTATGTATGGGGCAATTGTGAAACTGTCCAAATATAAAGCACTATATAAATATTAACTATTATTATTATTAGGTGGTTATGAAAGAACCTGGGAGAAATAAGAAAAGAAGGCACATAGTTGTCTGCTTTGCCATAGATGGGAGAAATTCAAGAGATAAGTAAAAAAGAGTGTCCCAAAAGTCCCAAAGACTTTTAGGAAACTATAAAAAAGCTGGGAAGTCCTATTAATTAGCAGGAGAAAGAAAAGGTTCTTGTGTAGAGGAAATGAGGAATTACCTAGGAGAAAAAAGATAACTGGGCTAGGAAGATAATAGTCATTCAAATCAATTACATTTGTTAAATACCTACTATGTGCCAGTCAATATGCTAAGCCTGAGAGAGTCTAAAAGAGGCAAAAAACAATCCCTGCCCTAAAGGAGTATACAATCTAATAGGGGAGAGAACATGTAGACAAATATATGCAAAGCAAACTATATACAAGATAAATAAGAAATAATAGAGGAAAGGCACTAGAATTAAGAGGGATTGGGAAAGGTTTCCCATAAAAGATGGGAAGGGGGCTGAATTAGGCAACCTGGGATCTAGTTCTTTGTCACTTTGGACAAGTCATTAAATTTTTCTCTAGTCTATTTCTTAATTATGATAACAGCCAGTATTCACAGAGGCTCACAAAGCTGTTTACATAGTTCACCTTAGAAATCCCTGAAGGCCAGGGAGAAGGGCTAAAGGCTTCATAGGTGAAGATTTCTAGGGGCTAATTCCTTAGCCTCCTAGGAGATATGGTTTGCAACAGAGGGGAAGATATTGATGGGATTAATGGGATTTCTGATTAAACAGTAGGAGACTTTGCAGCCTTGTGGCGGGGGG
>NC_058131.1:454922881-454945091 GCF_016433145.1 Gracilinanus agilis
GAGAGAGAGAGAGAGAGAGAGAGAGAGAGAGAGAGAGAGAGAGAGAGAGAGAGAGAGAGAGAGAGAGAGAGAGAGATAACTAGCAAGGGTCAGTGGGAAGGTGTATGGTCTCCATGATCTCCATGTATTATGTCAAAGAGACAAACTTTTATAATGAGAGAGTTCTGTTAGGCAATAGATCCATATGTCAAATTGTATGTGCATTGGTGAGACATCTGTCTGTGAAATGCCATAAAGTTCTTTGTGGGGGATTGGTACAAGAGGTCTGAAACTTTCTCAGGAACAGAATATAAGCATCTCTTAGTGACTTACGAAAACACTTCATAGTGAGCCTTGAACATTTCCTCAGATCAGACATACAACAGTTCAGCTTTGTCCATGACCTTTGGCCGAGAGCAGCAGTGCCTCTGTGAGAGATTCTGGCCTTGCCAGCAATCTCAGTCAAATTTACAAGCATGGCTGCTTTCTTTAGTGGGCCTAATTTGTCCTAGGTACCTCCATATATCCATAAAGTAATTTTGCCTTTTCTACTATTTCTCCATAGAATATTTTTTCCCAAGTTATATCAAACAGTGATCTTATCTTCCCAGGCATAAAGAAAGAAAGGGGGAAATAGAGGAAAAGGAAGGAAGGAAAGAAGGATGGAAGGAAGGAAAGAAGAAGAGAGGGAGGGAGAGAGAGAGAGTGAAGAAGGGAAGAAGGAAGGAAGAAAGAAAGAGAGGGAAGAAGGAAGGGAGGGAAGAAAGAAGGAAGGAAAAGAAGGAGATGAGAGAAAGGAAGGAAGAAAGGGAAATAAAGAGAGAGGGAGTGAGGAAGGAAAGATGTAAAGAAGGGAGGGAGAGAGGGAAGGAGGAAGGGAGGAAGGAAGGTTGGAAATGTGTGGAATGAGATAACAAGCATGAATGTCCCATTAACAAAAAAAAATGAATTTGGAGGGCCAGAGTATATAGGAGACAGAAGTTTTATTATCCTTTTAATGAAAAGGAGAAAATACCCTAATGATAAGTGCTAAAGAATTAAGCAAAGACCTCCAGTATACATAGGAATCTCAAATTGCAAATCTTCTCCTACTTTCTCCCTTTTCTATCACAGCTCCTGTTGAGGATGCTGTGACTCTTGTACCTGGAGGTTTCTGACTTAGAACAGCAAAGTACAAAGGAAAAGTTACTTTCCACATTTTAAGAGATAAAGAAGCAACCAAACTGCCAATTGCCCTTGAATTGAGACCTTTGTTCCTTGTTATCAATTAATCTTTCCTGGCTCTCTCCAGGACTTTTAGGTAAAATAGTCACTAAAAGGAACAAAACTAGCCTCCACATTCTCTTCCCTAGTCAGGATAAAAAAAACCTGGGTGCCTCTGCCCTGAGAATATTGAGGTAACCCAAATATTTTACTTTGAGAATCACATAATTAATTCTATCTCACTCAGAAGGAAGGAAGGAAGGAAGGAAGGAAAGAAGGAAGGAAAGAAGGAAAGAAAGAAGGAAGAAAGAAAGGACATGAGATTGAATAAAATGTGTTTCTCAAAGTAAAATATGTAGCTTGCTCCCCACTCCAATATTCCCAGGACAAAAGACACCCAGTTGACTTTCCTAAGGGAAAGCTTTTAGCATGTTTCAATAATGTTAAATTCACACAGAACTTCTGTTGCTTATCTAAAAATTTCCCAGGACAAATCAGCCTGAGAAGTACAGAGGTTTTCTAAACTCAAAGTTAGTGACTGATACCAGGACAGCAAGCCTGGGAGAAAATACGAAGGCTTCTGAATTAAGCCTGGGAAAAATACAAAGATTGACACAGTTCAGTTTCTAATTTTGTGGGAATGTTGGGGGAATGAAACTTGTTGGAGTGGGGAGAATAAAAATTTTGTTGTGGGTATGGGATTCTTTTGTGTGTTGAAATTAAATTATGTGCTCAAAGACTGTAAATGTTACAGCCTCTTCCCAAAAAGGGGTTGGACAAGAAAGGAAGGGGGGGGTGGATCTTGTGCCAGTATTATTATAAAAATTCTGCTCTTCCACCCAGGCTTTGCATTTTGCTATTAGGAGCAATTTGCCATGCACTTATCATGTAGGGCACTTGCCATTGGATGTAGACTAAAGACTATTGTTTGTCACTGCCTCTCTCTCATCCAGTTCATTGAAGGTGGGAGACTTTTGAGCCTTGTTTGAAGTCGTCCCACAAAGTTTGGGGGTTCGTGTCAGCATCTGGAATGCAAGTGGGTTTTGTTCTCAGTTCCCTCTTTTGGGAGGCAAGATGGGTTAGCCAATATTTTTGGTTGCCTCCCAAGAGAAGGAGGTCTCTTGAGACTTTTTGCCAGCTTCCACCCTGGGAGAAAGGATATGAGAGAGTGAAAAGTAAAACCACAGTAATTTGGAGCACAGAAAGCTGAAACAAGGCAAGGAGTACATAATTACAGAGAAAGGCCCATGGTGTGGGAATGGGACAGAGCAGGAGGGAATCCTTTGATCAAATGACCTTAGAGCAGAAGAGAGTCTATTGAGGATTTATAAGATTTACCAAACTCTGGCTAGCTTTGCAAGGTATTCTGGATGGGGAAGTACAGGGGATGAGCAAGACAGGTTTTTTTTCTGGGTTGCAAAACATCTTAGGCAAGACATAGACACTGTTGAGTCTGAAAGTGAGCAGGTCAGGTTGACCAGTTTTCAGAATATGTTTGGATAGGTGAATCCAAAGTAAGAAAACTGAGGAAATTCTGCCAGCAGAGATTTTTACAGTTTCTAGACACCTTGATTCTAAAATAGACAAACACTGAATGTCAGAATGGGTCAAGAAGTTCACGAAGAAAAAATAGCAAGAAGGGGAAAAAAAAGTCTATATGAAATTCCCAGAGACAGCCCTTTAGGAGTTAATTTACAAGCCTGGGATAGTTTACTCCAATATAAACATGGATAAAAACGAAATGATAACATTTTGTTGTTTCCAGTGGGAAAGTCTTCCCCTTTGCAAAAGTGCCTTATGTTGGCCCAGATTTAGTTCCATGGTGCAGTGGACTTGTGAATGATTAAATCTTGTAAACTTAAAACAGCCTAGAAATGAGGAAGAGTTTGCATATGCTGTCCTCTGGCTGCCAGAGGTGGGAACGTTTGTTTTAAAAGAGAAAAAGGAAGAGAAAGAGTGTGTTAGGATTGTGTAAGGAGGATATGGAGGATGAGAATTTGTGGGATACACTTGAAGCTCTTCCTCATTCATATTTTCCAGTTCCATATCCTCCTCTTCCTCCACCACCTCCATATCCACTTCCTCCTCCATCACCTCCACTTCCTTTTCCGAAGGCACCAGCACCCGTACCTGAGGAGAATTTAGCCTCTCCACTTGCTTCTCATGGACCCTATGTTGAGAACTTAGACAGCTAGTGGAGAATCAGAAGAATCTTTCCCAGGCTGGAATAGTGAAGCAGTTCCCATTAAGGGAAGTACCACTGGGACAAGAGATTGGATTTGTTAATGCTCCTCTGAGTGGTTCTGAAGTGGATCATTTTGTCTCAGAGGAAGAGCAGGGCCAAATCAGACAAGAGCTTGGGATAATAAGCATCCCATAGCCCAAAGTGGACCAAGACATGAACAGAAATTTCCTCTCTAAGATCACAATGATCTGGCCTATCAGGAAAATATGAGAGATCTTAGGTTATTCAGGGCCTAAGAATAGCTGTGCCTCAGAATCAGGACCTGAATGAGGTGTCTGAAGCCAAACATGATAAAAATTGAAACCTCCATTGATTTTTTGAACTCTGGCTTAGATGTGACTAATCCCAAGCCAGGTTATTAGTAGAAAGCTCCAAAAAGTGGAAGATTGGGCAAGCCATTAGATGAGCTTTTACAGCAAGCCCAAGAGATATTTGTGAGACTGAGAAAGGAGCTACAGCAGGAAGGAAAGACTAGGAATGGAATGATTCCCAGAAATAAGGGATGGAACAATCAATTGGTAAGACTTCTGGAAGTCACATGTGATAGCTATGGAATAGTAGGCTACTTGGGAAAGGATTGTCCCAAACAACAAAGAGAGGAGAAGATCCTCTCTTTCTCACAGACTGAAGACTCAAGGAGTCAGAGAATCTTTGATGACTCCCACCTGGAGCCTTTGATAACATTGACAGTGAAGGATCAGGAAACAGAGACCACTTTTCTGATAGATACAGTGGCAGCTAGGTCATCCCTTATTATGCTGGCCTCAGGGGTTAAGCTTTGTAAAGTGAAACTTAAGGTGATTGGGGTAAAAAGAGACAATTTTCCTGTCCCCATCACCAACCAATAATAGTGAAAGTGAAATATGAGCAAGAGAAAATATCAGAGCAATTAAAATTTGCAGAGAAAGAATCTCCAGACCCCATAAAGTGGGGATCAGTGAGGAATTCTCAGAACATAAGAGGCTTTCTAGTCAGCCCTTGTGTTATCCCTACCTTCTATGAATAAGTCTTTCCACTTGTTTGCTAATGTGGATAAGGGCATTGCTCTGGGAGTCTAGACTTGGGGAGGACAAAAGAGACCAGTGGCTTTTCTATCCAAGATTTTGGATCCAGTAGCAAAGATCTGGCCAGCTTGCATCCAAGCTGCGGCTTTTGCTGCCACTGGGTAGAAGAGAGCAGAAGGTTAATTTTTTGGAGGAAGCTTAGTAGTTAGTGTTACCCACCAAGACCTATTCTATTTTACACCAATGGGCTGATTGGTGGCTCACAGACTCAAGGATCTTGAAACCTGAAGCATGCTGTCAAATTTATTTAACTGTTTGATATCTGTCTTTGTAACTCTGTGTTGTTGTGTGTGTGCACAAGGTGGGGTTGGGAAGAAAATCTCTCTGTGATTGATGAAGTAACTCTCTTTCTTCTCCATCATTTGGGAACCTGGGAGAGGTTTGAAAGATGAGAGTGAGTTAAGAGATTCAAAAAGGCACTTCTGTGTAAATTTTGAATTTCTTAAAGTCTAAGATAGTTTAACTAAGTGAAAAGTGATTTTGCCCTCTGCTTTCTTTACAGAAGACAGAGGCAGGTAAAAAGATCTATTTGACACCTTTCCCCCTTTCTCCTCTGCTGGCCACCGAGAGGGAAGACGGAAGAAAGAAAGAGATATTTGATTTTATAATTGGATTTCTGAATGGTATTAATTTAAAAGTTGGAATATATACATATGTGGTTTTGGAAAATCACAAATGATTATGAAATGTGTTCATTGAACCGAGCAAAATGAATGTAAAGGTGATTCAGTGCTGAAAATTGTCTATCAGATTGTTTATAATATTACAGAAGGGTTTTATTCTGTACCAGTTTAGTGGTGGGAAAGAATACTGGCTGTTCTCACTAAGATTTAAAGTGAATACAATAGTTAAAATATTTTGAATTTTTGAATATATCAAGAATGATTTTTATCTGAGTAAATTAAAATTGAGGATTGATTAATGTTGTTCCTAATCAATGTAATGGGTAGCCAGACTGAATGGCAGGAAGGCTTGCTTCAACAAACAGATGAGAAGCAACCTCATAATAATTGCTGGCTGTTTAATGAAGTATAATGGTTCAATAATTTATAGTATAAAAATTTAGTAGTAGCTTTATAAAAAAAAGATGTGATGGGGCAGTAAGATTTTGTATCATTTAAGATTTTGTACTCATAAGTGAACATGTTATTTTAGTATATGTGCTGCCAAAGCAAGCACCAAGAGAAAATGTAATGAATATTGGGAAAGAATAAGTTTTAAATCTGTAAAAATTGAAGTGGAACATTTATCAGTAGTTTGAAATACTGTTAAATGATCTATGAAATATGGATTGATGCCAAAATATGTACTTTGGGCAAGAATTATATTGCTTGAATGTGGAAATGTGTTAAATGCAATCTGTACTTGAACTATATGATTTTGTTTAATCACAATTGATTTATTAATTTTTACTGTGGACTAAATTGATGTCCAAAGTAAATTGGATAAAATAATGTGCTAATATATAGTAAAAAATTATGTAATATTTAAAGAAGATTGATAATCTGGGCTGTTTTGAGCTACTAACTAGCAAGTAAAAATAATAAACATGTTGAAAAACAAGTAGAAGAAGTTAAGAGGCAAGTTGGATTAGAATATGAAAGAAATATGTTGTTAAGGGATTTTAATCAGAGTATGAGATTTTAAAGTAAAGTCTGTTGGAAGTAATGTCATATATAAAGTTTTGAGTATGTGGGGTATGTGAGGCACAGAAGACAAAACAGAATTTTATTTTGCGTTAAGCAGAGGCTTCATTTTTTTTTTTTTAATTTTTAAATTGACTAATCAAGAAAATTTTCCCACGGTTACATGATTCATGTTCTTTCCCTCCCCTCCTCCCATACCCCTCCCATAGCCAACCAGAAATTCCACTGGATTTTACATGAGTCATTGATCAAGACCTATTTTCATATTGTTGATATTTGTTCTAGGGTGATTGTTTAGAGTCTACATTCCCAATCATATCACCATCAACCCATGTGATCAAGCAATTGTTTTTCTTCTGTGTTTCTAAGCAGAGGCTTTGAAGGGAAAGAGAGTGAATGTTTTGAAAACTAATAAGTTTAAGTTTAAGTAATTAACTATCTCATTTCCCCACTACCAAGGAGGGGCAAGCCCTCATGGCCCTGAGTATTCTCAGAGAAGCAAATAAATTGTAATAAGTGGGGAAAAATATTTTTAGTTAGAGTTATTGTAGACTAAGAAAAGTCTTTAAGGACTAAAAATAATGGAAAAAAATATACAGAATTGGAATTTACTGTATGGAGAAGTTAAAGAGAAGAACATTATATTTGTAAACTTTTAAGGTAGGTAAAAGTAAGCAAGACAAAAAGCTTGTTTGGGTTATGGAATTCAAGATAATATAATTGGACCACTGAGAAGATTAAACTTCTCTCAGCTGTAATGGGTAAGATTTGCCATTTAAGGTAAAAAGCTTTTGGAATCTCAACTGGTATTGTTGTGAGCTTGGAATTCAAGTATGACTGTTTGATGATCCATCTACCATTCAAGAGAAGAATGATGAGGCACTCAGAGGACAAGTGAAAGTCCTTATAAGGAAGTTGAGAATATTATCTCAGCCCAAAGCTTAGTTAGGATCAGTAAGGCCCACCAGATTTTGATGGTCCTTGAGTGAAACAATTATGGCATGAGCCATTGATAGCTCTGTCTTGTGCATGAAGTCAGACAGCATTAAGTCACCTTGTGTCCTCTTAAGTTGTACACCTAAAGGAACCAGTGAGGACAGTTAATGATCTTTTTCCTGCCTTTTCCTTTTTCACAAATTCATATAATCAGCACAGAATGCAAATTGTAAAATGAAAGTTTTTGATTTCCCAAACAACCAAGTAGATCAGTAGTTGAAGGATAGAATTTATCAAGTGCTAGTAAGTGAGGTTTTTTTTTCCCAAACATTTATTAATATTCATTTTTAACATGGTTACATGATTCATGCTCCTCCTTTCCCCTTCGCCCCCTGCACTCCCCCCACCCATGGCCGATGCACATTTCCACTAGTTTTGTCATGTGTCCTTGATCAAGACCAATTTCCAAATTGTTGGTAGTTGCATTGGTGTGGTAGTTTCGAGTCCACACCCTCAATCATGTCCACCCCGACCCATGGGTTCAAGCAGTTGTTTTTCTTATATGTTTCCTCTCCTGCAGTTCTTCCTCTGAATGTGGGTAGCATTCTTTACCATAAATCCCTCAGAATTGTCCTGGGTCATTGTATTGCTGCTGGTGCAGAGGTCCATTACATTCAATTTTACCACAGTATATCATTCTCTGTGTACAATGTTCTTCTGGCTCTGCTCCTTTCGCTCTGCATCTGTTCCTGGAGGTCTCTCCAGTTCGCCTGGAACTCCTCCAGTTTATTATTCCTTTTAGCACAATAGTATTCCATCACCCGCATATACCACAGTTTGTTTAGCCATTCCCCAATTGAAGGACATACCCTCCTTTTCCAATTTGTTGCCACCACAAAAAGCACAGCTATAAATATTTTCGTACAGGTCTGTTTATCTATGATCTCTTTGGGGTACAAACCCAGCAATGGTATGGCTGGATCAAAGGGCAGGCAGTAAGTGAGGTTTTTAATGATCTGTATTCACTGTCAAGGTCCTGTAGAAACAATTATAAAAGGGGACCTCCAGTTTTAATTGTCCATGATTGAAGCTTGAATATTAGGCTTAGGATTATGACCCAGGATTTTCTGTATCAATTACAGAACCTGGAATAGAGAAATCTACCTGAAAAAATACTGTTACCTATGTGTTCATGAATATTATAGAAAATCTGCCTTGCAAAATATTTTAGCAGGAACTCCTCAAGGATCTTGGCAAGCAACTTGGAGTAGAGGGAGTCCGGTTCCTGAGAGGACCCATCCCTGACTGTCAGAAGATGATCCCTGAAGATGAAGTTTTGTTGACTATGGGGGAATTACCCAAGGGAAAGGAAGACTGATGTTTAGTCAATGTCATTTATTGTTATTGTATTGCTTTTCTCTGTCTCTATCAGAAATTTTGTTGGGAATATATAGATAATTATTAAAAGAAGGAGAATATAACAGTCCAGGATATCTAGTTAAAGAGAGGGAAACTGAGGCAAGTGAGAAGGGGGGATTGTGTGAGATGGAATTAAATATGTGATTCTCAAAGTAAAATATCTGGCTTACCCCCCACTCCAATATTCCCAGGACAAAAGACACCCAGTTGACTTTACTAGGGGAAAGCTTTTAGCATGTTTCAATAATGTTAAATTCACACAGAACTTCTGTTGCTTATCTAAAAATTTCCCAGGACAAATCAGCCTGAGAAGTACAGAGGCTTTCTAAACTCAAAGTTAGTGACTGATACCAGGACAGCAAGCCTGGGAGAAAATACAAAGGCTTCTGAATTAAGCCTGGGAAAAATACAAAGACTAACAAAATTCAGTTTCTTATTTTGTGGGAATGTTGGGGGAATGAAACTCTCATTGGGGGTGAGTGAGATAAATAGTGTGTTTTTCTCAGTAAGGTACTATTAGCCCCCTGACTTGTACCTCAACTTAAGTTAAGGTAAGGTTTCCCCTCTCCAATAAAACATGTAGCTTGTCTGACCTATTTTCAAACCCTTGAGAAAGCTTATCTGGCAGGCTTCAATCTGGGAACAAATCTAGGAAGGATGCCAGCTCCAGGAAGGAACAAGATAATACTGAAACGAATTGCAGGAGGAAGGAACAGGAGGTCCCTCAGATACCATGTTCCCTGCAAATGTATTTTCACTGTCCCAAGCTAGGTACAACCTGAAAAATCGCCAGTTTTTGATAAGCTAGCAGAAACTTTCTCAGATCATGAGATAAAAATTATAATTAACAAGGGTCCATGGAAAGGCAAATTTAAAATTGATTGGAAAATAATCTAATTCTTTAGAACTGGTAGGTCAAAGAAGTCATAGAAACAATTACAGACTTCATTAAAGAGAATGACAATGAGGAGACAACATATCAAAACCTATGTGATACAGCCAAAATAGTACTCAGAGGAAAGTTTATATTGCTGGGGGCCTATACAAACAAAATAGAGAGGGAGGAGATCAATGAATTGGGTTTGCAACTTAAAAAATTAGAAAAAGAACAAATTGAAAATCCCCAGATAAAAACTAAATTGGAAATCCTAAAAATTAAAGGAGAAATTAATAAAATTGAAAGTAAAAGAACTATTGAACTAATAAACAAGACTATGAGCTGGTACTTTGAAAAAACAAAATAGACAAAGTACTGGTTAATCTAATTAAAAAGGAAAGAAGAGAATCAAATTAACTGTATCAAAATTGAAAAAGGTGATCTCACCTTTTATGAAGAAGAAATTAAAGCAATTATTAAGGACTATTTTGCTCAATTACATAGCAATAAATATAATAATCTAGGTGAAATAGGTGAAAATTTGCAAAAATATAAATTGCCAAAAATAACAAAAGAGGAAATAGAATACTTAAATAATCCCATCTCAGAAATAGAAATTGAAAAAGCCATCAAGGAGCTTCCTAAGAAAAAGTCCCCAGGGCCATATGGATTCACAAGTGAATTCTATCAAACATTTAAAATAAGCAAAGAAGGAGTTTTACCAAACTGACACAAATATGGTACTGATTCCAAAGCTAGTCAGACCAAAAATAGAGAAAAAAAACACTACAGTCCAATCTTCTTAGTGAATATATATGCAAAAATCTTACATAGAATATTAGCAAAAAGACTCTAGCAAGTTATCACGAGGATTATTCACTATGATCAGTTTAGATTTATACCAGGAATGCAAGGATGATTTAATATTAGGAAACCATCCATATAATTGACCATATCAGTAATCAAGCCAACAGAAATCATATGATTATTTCAATAGATGCAGAAAAAGTTTTTGACAAAAAACAACACCCATTCCTATTGAAAACACTAGAAAGTATAGGAAGAGAAGAGCCATTCCTCAAAATAATAAACAGTATTATTTAAAACCATCAGCAAGTATCATCTGCAATGGGGATAAATTAGAAGCCTCCCAATAAGATTAGGAATGAACCAAGGATGCCCATTGTCACCTCTATTATTTAATATTGTTCTAGAAACAGTAGCAGTGGCAATGAGAGAAGAAAAAGAAATTGAAGGGATTAAAGTGGTCGGTGAAGAAACTTAACTATCACTCTGCTGATGACATGATGATATACTTAAAGAATTCTAGAAAATCAACCAAAAAACTAGTGGAAATAATTAACAACTTTAGGAAAGTTGCAGGGTACAAGATAAACCCACATAAATCATCAGCATTTCTATATATTTCCAACAAAACTCAACAGTAGGAGTTAGAAAGAGAAATTCCATTTAAAATCACTCTAGACAGTATAAAACATTTAGAAATCTATCTGCCAAGGGAAATGCAGGAATTATATGAACACAACTACAAAACACTTTTCACATGATTGAAACTATATTTAAATAATTGGAAAAACAGTAATTGCTCATGGGTAGGATGAATTAATATAATAAAAATGACAATCCTACCCAAATTAATCTACTTATTCAGTGCCATACTTATCAAAGTACCAAAAAACTTTTTTATAGAATTAGAAAAAATTATAACAAAGTTCATCTGGAAGAACAAAAGATCAAGAATATCAAGGGAATTAATGAAAAAAAAATGTGAAGGATGGTGATGGTACCAGATCTTAAACTGTACTATAAAGCAGTGGTCATCAAAACAATATGGTACTGGCTAAAAGAAGGGTGGATCAATGGAATTGACTAGGGGTGAATGACCTCAGCAAGCTAGTGTTTGATAAACCCAAAGACCTCAGATTTTGGGACAAGAACTCACTATTTGACAAAAACTGCTGGGAAAATTGGAAAACACTATGGGAAAAATTAAATTTAGATCAACATCTTACACCCTGTAGGGCAATGACTTAAATATAAAGAGTGAAATCATAAATAAATTAGGTGAACATAGAATAGTATACCTGTCATATCTATGGGAAAGGAAGGAATTTAAGACCAAGCAAGAGATAGAGAACATTGCCAAATGTAAAATGAATGACTTTGATTATATCAAATTAAAAAGGTTTTGTACAAACAAAACCAATGCAACCAAAATTAGAAGGAAAGCAACAACCTGGGAAAAAAATCTTTATAAAAAACTGCCTAACGAAGGTTTAATTTCCCAAATATGTAAGGAACTAAGTTAAATTTACAAAAAAAATCAAGCCATTCCCCAATTGACAAATGGTCAAGGGATATGAATAGGCAGTTTTCACATAATGAAATCAAAACTATCAATAATCACATGAAAAAGTGTTCTAGATCCCTCCTGATCAGAAAAATGCAAATTAAAACAACTCTGAGGTATCGCCTCACATCTAACAGACTGGCCAATATGGCAGCAAAGGAAAATGATAAATGTTGGAGGGGATATGGCAAAATTGGGACACTAATACACTGCTGGTAGAGTTGTGAATTGGTCTAACCATTCTGGAGGGTAGTTTGAAATTATGTGCCTGCCCTTTGATCCAACCATAGCACTGCTGGGTTTGTACTCCAAAGAGATAATAAAGAAAAAAGACTTGTACAAAAGTATTTATAGCCTTGTTCTTTGTGGTAGCAAAAATTTGGGGAAATGAGGGGGTGTCCATTGATTGGGGAATGGCTGAACAAATTGTGGTATCTATTGGTGAAGGAATACTATTGTGATAAAAGGAATGATGAACTGGAGCAATTCCATGTGAACTGAAAAGACCTCCAGGAATTGATGCAGAGCAAAAGTCGCAGAACCAGGAGAACATTGTACACTGAGACTGATATATTATGGCACAATTGAATGTAATAGACTTTTCAACTAGCAGCAATGTAATGATCCAGGACAATCCAGAGAATTTAGGAGAAAGAACAGTATTTAGAGAATGCAGAGAAAGAACTGTAGGAAAATATATGATCACAATTATAATATAATTGATCACATAGTTTTATGGGGATATGTTATGGGTGGTATGGTGCTTCCATATTTGGGCCTGATAAAGAGATGGCCCAAGGTCCTCAGATGGTATAAGGACCTGACTGAATAAGGATGGGAAGCCTAGGTGAACAGCGAAGATTGATAATGAACACCAGGTCCCACTAATATTTATTACTCAGTGGAGCACCAGCCCCAACTACAGTGCCCAAGCTTAAGTGGCAAGTGAGAAGCTGTGAGCTGGCTCACACAGCCTCTTTGGCTACTTGGCTTGGGGTTGGGCTAATGAATAAATGTTTAGGGTGAGTATAGTTGTGTAACATGGTTGACTGCAGCTTAGCTAAAATATTCTCTTTCCCCTTTTTCAGGACTATTACCTGATCTTGGAATAATAACAGTCTTCACCTGAATAAGTTCAAGGCTTTAATTGTAATAACTCAAGGGGTAGGATCAAGGATAAGGAAAACAGTGTGGGGATGGCTATGCTAGTCTACAGGTGCTAAAGTTAGCTAATCAGTTGTTAATCAAGCTGTCAGCTGGCTGAAAAGATCCCTTTTCCCTGTCAGGCCCGGCCATGGCCTTGACCAGGCGGAGTGAGGTTTGATGAAATTCTTCTTGATGATTGGATGTTCATGTATGTCTCTCAGCCCTATTCAGCAACTGATTGAATTGATACTCAATGCAATAGGATACGGGTGCTAGTGCAAGTCTATAGGCCTATCCACCCACCACCCAGGACCCTGTTCTCAAGAGTGAGACCCTGAAAGGCTCAGCTCCTGGGTTTTTATAGTGGTGGCAGCAACTGTCTTTTGCCCCTGGCTCATGCCATGTGGGTAAATTCTAAATTCCATAACTGTCAGTTGTCATTCATGTTGATCTCCATCTTCTTCCCAGAGGAAGAAAGACAGAAATGCTGCTTTTGGTTTTGAAAATTTCAACTTGTAAATTTTTCGTTAGTCATCTTTGTGGGTGAATTCTACATTATGCTAATCTATCTGTGCATTCTATCCCTTTACCTATAATCCCAATATAATAAATTCCTATATATGCTATGTCCTAAGCTGTCTTTACTCTTACCTATGCTAAAGACAAGGATGGGAAAATTTTAAGTGGGTTTGGGGTTTGAATACAAATGTTGAACAAGATTGAACAAGAGTATATAAACAACAATGTAAATCTGTAGCAAAATATCAAGTTCTAACTTTGTAACTTTTCTCATTTACTCTATTACTGCAACACTCTATCTTTTTTTTTTTTTTTTTTTTTTTTTTTTTTTTTATCCTGGGACTCCATTCTAGGAGCATAGGGCCACACACAACCAGTAGGCAATGGGACACACAGTCGCTCAGGGTCACCCAGCTGGGAAGTGTCTGAGCCCGGACTTGAACCTAGGACCTTTCGTCTCTAGGCCTGGCTCTCAATCCACTGAGCTAGCCCAGCTGCCCCTACTTTAGGTTGCAGTTTCTTTAGCAGATGTAGTTTTTACAGGGTGGGGTTGCTAGCCCCACGCCCAACCCTCCTCCTTTTTTCATCCGGGCTAGGGACCGTCCTTGGCCCAGGAGTGGTAAGGGTGGGCGATAGGGGTCAAGTGACTTGCCCAAGGTCACACAGCTGGAAGTGTCCGAGGCCGGACTTGAACCTAGGACCTCCAGTCTCTAGGCCTGACTCTCAATCCATTGAGCCACTCAGCTGCCCCTCTATCTAGTAACATCTAATACCGAACTTCTAATAAACATTCATAACACACAAAATTTAACATTCTCAAACTTCTGTAATACCTAGTCCTTAAACTATTAGTTTATTAATTTATTAGTAACATCTCTAGCTAAACCTAAACTATTTATGTCTATCTGACATTTTACTTATAGATAAATCTAAGAAATTTATAACTATAATATGCTGTCCCTGTGTTGGCTAAATATTAAACATATTCCTAACTAAGCTCTCCCTAGGGTTAGTAAGCCTATTCATTATGGGTTAGTATCAAGTACAATACATATGTACAAGGTTTTTGAATGTGAAGTTTTTAACTGAGGGTAAAGTCAAGTACTGTTTAACCATATCAAGGAACACAAGTTGTCTTTTATTATGGCCAAGGAACTCCTACTATTTACAATATATACACTATGTACATGTGAAGTAGATCTGTGTCTATGTGTTGGACATATGACCTAACATGTTTTGTTTGGTTTTATACTCACCATCTGCTTTAGAATCCTTCTTGTCAATCAGCCAAATGCACTGATGCATGCAACCCTAAAGTACTAACTTTGATTTGTGTCTGAATGTGTTAACCTTGTACCATTCAAACATAATCTTGCACAGTTTTTCATGTTGCCATTGTGATTCTCTGGTGAAGTTGTTCAAGTCACAGAGGTGTTATAATGGTTCAGGTCATTGTGTAGTCCTTGTGCATTGTCTCCTGTGATGTCCTTGTCGTCTGTGTGATGTCCTGATGTCCTTGTGCTGTCTTGTCTCTTCATCTGTGTTGGAATCCCATATTGACTGTTGTCAAGTTGATTGTAGAGTTGTAACCTTGGATATGGAACTGCTGTGTGATTATGTAGCATTGTATTGTATTATGTTGTAGAAAATTTTGTGTTGCCACAAAATTTTTTATCTTTTTTATGTGAGTCTTTTAAGGTTGGTATAATCATTGTTACTAACTGCCTTTATGTTAATCATCACTGTCACTACTTAGGTTGTGACTTGTATAAGTTTGGTTTTCTGATTGCTGCTGTCCATCTATGGCTTGATTTTCTGACTGCTGCTGTTCATTTATGGTTAGGTCTTTATGTTGAGACTTCTTTGGAGGACTTTATATGTGTGAAATGGTACCATGAGTCTTTGCCTTTAACTTTTGCTGTTGTCGAGGTTACTAAAATTATTTCATGAGGTCCAATCCATTTTGGTTCTAATACTGACTTTCTGGTAAAGTTTCTAATGTATATGGTATCTCCAGGTTTAAAGTTATGTAAGCTGAAATCTAGTGGAATTCTTTGCTGGATCAAGGCTAATCTGTGTAACTCATCTAGCCTTTCTTTTAACAGAGTGATATATTCATAGATCTTGCATTCTATACCAAGGTGTGATAGTCTGTTTCTTATGGAGCTTTTCCATGATGTGGTAGTTGACCATATAGTAACTCAAATGGTGGTAAGTGAGTAACACTATTTAGCTGGCTTCTGATATGGAAAAGTGTCATAAGTAAAACTTCTGGCCATTTTAAATGACTTTCTGAACAGAGTTTTCCTATCATAGTTTTAAGATGGCGATTCATTCTCTCAACATGCCCAGACAACTGAGGCCTGTATATAGAACAAAGGTGTCTTTTTATCCCTAGCACCTGATAGACCTGGTTCAGAATGGAACTTGCAAAATGACTACCAGAGTCTGATGAAATAGTAGCAGGAATGGAGAATCTAAGTATTATTTCTGTAAGTAAGATCTTTACTACAAATGCTGCATTATTTCATCTGGCTGGGAATGCTTCTGGCCACTTTGTCAGCCTGCCCATTATCACTAGTATATACCTAAATCCTTGGCATTTTGGCATTGTGACATAGTCAATCTGCAAGCATTCGAAGGGAGTGTATGCAAGTTGTTTTCCTCCCATGCTTTTGACTTTTGTGATGGTTTGATTATATTGCATGCAGACTTTGTAATTGTCACACACTCTTTTTGCTGCTGTTGTCATTCTAATTGCAGTCCAGTGCTTATGGATTGAATCCACTAGGGCTAATATTCCATAATGCCCTTTTCTGTGTAGAGCAGTACACAAAGTGTGGTGCAGTAATTTCGGCAGGAATGGTTTCCCAGAGGGAGACATCCACACTTCATTCACTAGATCTACCCCAAGATGTTCTTGCCAATATTTCACTACCTGTGGAGAGTATTTATTTGTAGTTGATCTCCCTCCACTAAGGATAAGTGTAATATTTGCAAGGGTCCAAATCTAGCTCTGAATTTCGCGGTGATGTCCACCCTTCAATTGCCTAGCTGTACTGTCCCCACTAAACGTTGATGTGCTCTGCAGTGTATCACAGATACTCCTGTTGGTAATTGTATAGGTTGCAAGAGATCATTGATCAGTTTTGCATAGGCTATTGCTTTTCCATTTGAATTCATGAAACTAGTCTCCAGATTTCCCCTGAAGCATGAACTACTCCAAATGCATATTTCAAATCTGTGTATATGTTTGCAGTTCTACCTTCTGCAATCTAGTTAATCCAAGAATCTCAGCTCCTTGAACTCTGATGTTAGGCTCAGGTGCTGTGAACCATAGGGTTTCGGATTTGGTGACTACTGCAGCCCCTGTAAAATGTTTCCCATTCAGCATGTAACTTAAGCCATCACAAAACAGACTCAGATCAGCATTGACCAAGGGGTGTGTCTGATAAATCCTCTCTAGTCTTCTGCATGATCTGTAAAGTGTCATGGCAGTTGCAATGTAATTACCTTCCAGAGGTAATTCTGGGATAAGTGTTGCTGGGTTGATGGTCTTACAATAATGGAAAGATAAGTTCTTGTTGGTTAACAAAATCGCTTGGTACTGGGAAAGTTGCTGTGAGGTAAAGGCTTGGAGATTTGCATTCCTCGGTGTGGTTTGGATTTGGCGTGGGGAATACAATCTCAACTCCCCTCCCAGAACTAGCTTTGAGCACTTTCTAACCATTAGAGCTGCTGTTGCCACTATCTTCAAACAAGAAGTCATGCCTTGGATGACGCGATCTAATGTAGAGCTATAAAAGGTTATTGGTGACAGGTTGTTTCTAAGAGTTTGCATGAGAACACCACAAGCTATTCCCTTATCTTCATGAATAAACAGATGGAATGGTTTATCATGATCTGGGATGCCTAAAGCTGGAGATGATAGTATTGTGGCTTTCAGCTTTTCTATCACATGTATGTGTTCTCTGTTGAGTTTCAGTGGTTCTGTGACATTGTTCCTGGTTAATTCTGTCAATGGCTTCACAATAATAGAATAACCTGGCATCAAGTGCCTATAGAAACTAGTCATGCCTAGGATTGCTCTCAGTTGTTTTTTTGTTTTAGGCAAACTCAACTTTTGTATATCCTTTTCTTAATCCATTGTACTTTGTTTCTTGCAATCTTGTGAATCCTTTTACATAACTCTTCTAACAAATGAATACTGTCTCTTTGGCATATTTCTCCCATTGGTGACATTAGTAGGATGTCATTTACATAATCTACCATCTTGCAGTCAGTGAAAGAAAGGAATTTTAAGACTCTTTGCAAGATATGACAAAATATTGAGGCACTATCTACATAACCTTGTGGAAGATGACTCCACATTAAAGCTTTCCCTTTCCAGGTGAAGGTGAACAGCTTCTGGCTGTCTCTGTGCACAGGCACAGAAAAATATGCTGATGAAAGATCAATGATGGTGTACCATCTAGCTGTGGCTGGTATTCCAGCTATGATCTCAGATGGACTAGATACAACAGTATGGGTCTTCTTCACATAGTTATTGATAGTTCTCAGGTCTTGAACCATTCTCCACTGAGTTTCCCCTTCAGCATCCAATTTTGGTTTCTTAATTGGCATGATAGGAGTGTTAAATTCTGAAAAGCCATGGACTAGTATTCCTTGGTCTAGGAGACTTTGGATAATTGGTCTGGTACTATCCACTGCTTACTTGTTAAGTTTAAATTGAGGAATTCTAGGTGGTGTTCCTCCTTTGACTTGAATCTTTACAGGTTTGGCAGATATTATTCTTCCTGCATCCATTGTATTTCTGCTAGGGGTAGAACATGTGTCCGTTTGCCTTGTATTGCTCTGACCTCTACTGGCCTTCAGAGCCAAATTCTTTATTTCCTCTCTTTTTTTTCTCTCTTTGCCTCCTTCAATTGCCTCTTGAGATCAGAAATTAATCTGTCTTTTTCTGATTCTCATTCTCTTACTGCTCTTTGCTCTTTGTTTCTAGAATCATGAATATACGTTGCATGCTGTCTGAACTCTTCAAGAGAGATAGTCTCCCACTGAGGACAGTTCTGTCTAAAGTAGTTTTGTATGGGGGGGGGCAGCTGGATAGCTCAGTGGAATGAGAGCCAGGCCTGGAGACGGGAGGTCCTAGGTTCAAATCTGGCCTCAGCCACTTCCCAGCTGTGTGACCCTGGGCAAGTTACTTAACCCCTACTGCCTAGCCCTTACCACTCTTCTGCCTTGGAGCCAGTATTGGCTCCAAGACAGAAAGTAAGGGTTAAAAAAATAAAGTAGTTTTGTATGGGACTTGTGGTACCCTTGATAAATTGTCTCCTGATGTGCTGGAGAGATTCAGTAGCCTGGTCTCATCTAAAGCCTAATAAATTTTTCGAGCTCTCAATTAAACAATCTAGATATAAGCTTGAGTGTTTGTCCTCTGCCTGTTTTAATTTCCCAAATTTAGTCCAGGCATTGGGCCTCTTTGCATGAATTTTTAATGCCTCCAGGAGATAGGTTCTGCACTGGACCAGGCACCTTATATTTGCATGAGAGGATACCTCCAAATCGTGATGGACTGTTGGCCAAGATGTTAAGTTCTCATTTATCCTTGTCTCCTCAAGAAACTTTGACTTTTCAGACGGGATATAAAATTCATCTAACCAAAAATTCAACGTCCTGAAAACTTGGGTTATAAAGGTCAAAAGTTCTTTTGAGTTCTTTTACCGATTTGTGAGATGAGAGGAAATATTTGGGGAACCTTTGCCTGAGTACCTCTAGATCCTGGATAGTAAATGCTTTAGAGGTTTTCATATGGATAATGTTCCCCTGTGGCTGTAAGTGAGCTTGATCCACTATGGGGAAAAGAGAAACTGTACTAGGTTCTGTTTGCTTGTAATTGCCAGTGGGTGTATTAGTGGTTGCTGTGGGTTGCAATAACAGATATGATTAGGGTTTTGATGTTAAAAGATCACTTTACTGCAAATATGAATAACATGAAAATAGGTTTTGAACAATGATACATGTATAACCCAGTGGAATTGCTTGTCAGTTCTGGGGGGGTGGGATTGTGAGTCATATAATCATGGAAAAACATTCTAAATTAAAAAAAAGAAAAAGATAAGCTAGCAGAAAGATGGGGGAAAGAAACTTTTTGTCGGGTGTACACAATCCCCTTGTGTATTGAAAATCATGCTCTCAAGATTGTAAGCATCAGCTCCCCAGGTAAGGGGTTGGAAGAGAGCAAAGAAAGGGAATCTTGTGTTAGGGTTACTATTAAAAAAATCTGTTTCACACATAGATACTGGCATTCTCCTAGGCATCCAGCCAGGGGCGTCTTGAGAAAGTACCTGTCTTGAGAAAGTTATTGACTCCCTTGGTGGGGGGGTGGGGTCTATCTGTCCTATACTTTGGCATTCACTGGCAAGCAGGAATGTCCTCTTTCCCTTTCACAGAAAAGGCTTAATAAAGTTTGAATTGTCCTTGGTTTCTGGACTTTGAGATTTTATATTTTCACTTATGGGGTCCATTGTTTGTGGCATCCCTGTTTCACATAGGGAGGATAAAAATTTTGTTGGGGGTATGTAATATTTTTTGTGTATGTAATGAGTGGGTAGAGGCCTTATGCTAGTAATGAAACTAGAAGGAGGAAGGTGCTAGTTGTTAGTAAAAGGTTGGAGTGAGGTGTACCCAGGCTAAGCTTGAAACTGGTTATAAATGTATCAAGGATCTAACCCAGGTTAACTGAGTATCAAGTGAAAATCTCACTGCTAGACATCAGGATCCTTTAAGATGTCACCCCTTCCTGCTGAGGAAGTAGCTTCCTATTGGTGAATCATAGGTTGACAGGAAGTGAATGTTGAATTCCCTGCCCTTCAGCAATGGAGTTTATAGCTGCTGAAACTGATCAGAACCTTACCTGTAGGGCTGTCCCCATTTGGCCTTAGATGGTAGGCAAAACCCACAAAGTTCTCAGGTTAAGGCTAAGGGGTTTATTGATAACAAGAGTAGTGAGAATAAGGCAGTGGAAAGAGGGTTAGGAAATACTGAGAACTAAGGGTGAAAGCTTTATCTGACTCAGGTTGCTAATAGGTCTTGTCCAGATGCTCTTCTGCTGACCTATGGCAGTCAGCCCTCGGTCAGAGTGAGGTGGTCTCTGGATAATAAAGTTGATCTTTTACTAAAGGTTTGCCAGTTGTGCTGATAGTATTGATAAGTTGTTCTGCTGAATTGGTTTAACCCTATCCTAGGCCTATAAGTACTCATATTACCACTCCTACCTCCCAGGGCCCCAGGAGGTTTGGAGTAAGCAAGAGGTCAGGGGAGAAGTCAGGAAAGAACAGAACCCAGCCCTGGGTCTCTAGGGCTTTATATACCCTTGGCCCAACTGGCAGTTGGTGTTTGCCCTGTGGCTCATGCCACAGTCAACGTTCCAACCAGGGCAACTGACAGGTTGCCCCAAGCCAACATGGCAGTGTTAATAATCCTATATTACAATTGAAATTAAATTACCATGCTCAAAGTCTATAAACATCATAATCCCCTCTTGACAAGGGACTAGACAAGAAGGGAGGGGGGAATCTTGAGTCAGGATTACTATAAAAATTCTGCTCTTACATCCAGGCTTTGCATTTTGCAATTAGGAGCAACTTGTCATGCACTTGCCATGTAGGGTACTTTCCATTTAGGGCAGATTGACAATCTGCCATCCTTGTTGGATGGAGAATAAAGATTACTATTTATCACTGCCTCTTTCTCATCTAATTTATTAAAGGTGAGAGACTTTCGAGCTGTTTTTAAAGTCTTTCCACATGGAAGGAAGGAAGGAAGGAAGAAAGAAAGGAAGGAGCGAGCCTCCTTTTTGTTTAGTATTCAACATAAACTCTTGCTCATATTTGCTAGTGCCATTCTTATAGGGTCTTGGTACTTATTTGTTCTTGTTCTTGTTTTTCTAATGTTAATCCAGCCTTACATTCCTGCTATAAACCTAGCCTAGTTATAGTATATGATCTTTGTTAGATATTGCTATAATCTCCTTGATAGTATTTTATTTAGAATTTTTGTATCAATAGCCATAATGGAAATTGGCCTAAAATTTTCTTTCTCTGATTTGACTCTCCCTGGTTTAAGTATGAATGGGACGAGATGTAAGAGATAATAATTACCCAGAAAAGTAACTGAATCAGGGACCTTTGTGTTCCTTGTCGTGGCTCTCAGATACTTTTAGACAACAAAATTAGCCTATACATCCTCTTCCCAAGACAGGATAAAATTGGGTGTTAAACTGAGCTTGAAGAAATAGGGTGCAAACTGAATTCATTCTGAGAATAATATACTTAATTCTATCTCACTCAAGTATAAAGATTATTTTTGTGTAAGAGGAATTTGATAGGATTCCTTCCTTTCCTATTTTTTTTCCAGTTCATGTCATATGGGAATTAATTGTTCTTTAAATTTTTGGTAGAATTTACATGTAAATCCATTTGTTCATGGGTTGTTCTCCCCCAACCCCTCTGGAAGGTTATTATGGCTTTTTCATTTATTTTTCTAAGATAGGGCTATTTAAGTATTCTATTTCCTGTTCTGTTAATTCGGGCAATTTATAGTTTAGTAAAAAATTCTTCTGTTTCATTTAGGATGTCAGTTTTATTTATTGGCATATAGTTAGGCGAAAAAACTCAATAATTGCTTTTTCTTTTCTTTTTTTTATAATTTTTTTTAACATTTATTAATATTCATTTTTGACATGGTTACATGATTCATGCTCCACCTTTCCCCTTCAACCCCCCCCCCCCCCCCCCCCCCCCC
>NC_058131.1:454970068-455012300 GCF_016433145.1 Gracilinanus agilis
GGTCTGTCACTCTCTCATTGAGATATTTCATATTTCCTTCTATTTTTTCAGTCTTTTGACTTTGTTTTATTTGTTCTTGTTGTCTTGAGAGATCATTGGTTTCTAATTGCTCGACTCTAGCCTTTAGGGACTGGTTATCGGCTATAATCTTTTGGTATTCCTTTTCAATCTTGTCATTTCTGGTGTTCAATTTGCTTATCAGTTCATTTGATTTCTGAGCCTTACTTTCCAATTGCAAGATTCTACCTTTTAAACTGTTATTTTCTTGCCAGATCTCTTCCATTTTCCTCAGAATCTCAGTTTTGAACTCTTCCATAGCTTGTGAGGAGTTTTCCTTATTTGAGGAGGGTCCGGATGCTTGTTTGTTCTCCTACTCTGTTTGCTCGGTTGTCTGGATTTTCTCTGTGTAAAAGCTGTCGAGTGTTAAAGACTTCTTCTTTTTGTTATTATTCTTTCTCTTCTGAACCTCCTGATGCTGAGTAGCCATCATTAGCCCAGCAGCTTCTCAGCTTTATCCTCGGGCTCAGTGTCTGTTCGCAATCTATTGGCTCCTGAGGTCTGAATTCTGGTTTTTTCCAAGGTCAAGCCCCCTGGTGGGCCCTCTTGCTTGATCCTCTGCTGGAGGTTTCTTTACAAGTCTCAGGGCGCTGCTTCCACAGTCGTATACCCGTCTGCACTGGTTCCTCACTTAGGCTTAGTTCTGCCTCCACCCACGCCTCTACTCAGCTGGCACTCTGCGCGCCCAGCGTCCTGCTCCGGCGCGCGCGCTCAGATTTCGCGTGCTTTTTTTGACTTAATGGGGTCCTAAGTCTTGCTGCTGTCAGGAACAGGTCCCGGAGCTGCTGATGACTTGATGGGTGCCCCAAACTTGCCCTATTTCTTTTTAGCTGGGTTCGGAGCTATAGATGAGTGTGGAGGGGGTGGGGGTGGGGCGGTTGCTCAGCTCGCGATTTAAGGAGAGCCCTTTTTAGCCTGGAAATGTCTCGATTCCACGTACCTTCCACGCTGTGCCCTGTTATGGGGTTCCTCCGTTCGTCTGGACTTGTTTTTATGTCCCCTTGAGGAGTTTTGTATGTTTCGGTCAGGAGAGGTTAAGAGCTGCTTCTTACTCTGCCGCCATCTTAACCCGGAAGCCCAAACTGAGTATTCTTAAAAGGATGCTTTCTCTGTTCAGGTCTATATGTTTTCTGGGACATTTCAGTTTCAAACTTAGAGGTGAATAGTCTCTGATTGCTCCTTCTGGGTGAATTTCAAAACAGGGCAGCATCTAAAACTGAAGTCTGAGCACACAGGTCATCAAAACAAATACTGCAGAAGTGTCTGGTTATGTAGCAGAACAAGTACAGAACAGAAAACTGTGTAGGATAATTAACTGTCTATCAATGAAAAGAACTCTAATCCTCAGAAGACTGTTGGTTGGGGGCTGGAAAGTATTGACTGGCTACTTGTTTTTGCATATTCAAAGGGTTCTGGAACTAAACAAGTTTCTGGGACAACCTGAAAATCCAAGGTTGCTTTCTCTGCTCTTTGGGTCAGGGGATTGATCATGCAAGCCACAAAATAGAATAAATTACACCCCTGCCTTTCCAATGTCTCCTATGGCCAGCAACCACAGCTAACCACAGTGGGGATAAGAACAAAAATAGATTGTACCCATACCTCTTATCCATCCTCATTTGATTCTGTGTAGCAAGATCTTTCCTTTTCTTGCCTTATGCTACTAGGAGTAAGAAGGAGACACCTTTGCCCTGTCTACTTCTGTTTAAATTTTTCTCTTTTTACAAAATACTTTCACTTGAAACTGGATCCAATCTGTGGTGGGGAAAAGCCCAGCATTCTGCCTGAAGCCAGAGTAGATCCTTGGAAGATAGGATAGAGTCTACTTTGTTCCTTCATATTTTTACAAGGTAATTAGGCATGATCAGGAATACAGAGAAATATCCAGAAGATCTGCCTCATTTTATGCAATAGAAATATTCCTGAAACAGTCATTTGTAAATCAAAATCATAGGAACTGGCTAAGAAAACCTGTGCTTAATTTTGTTGCTATAAACTGCTCTCCCCTTAATTTACCCATTTTGCAGGTTTGGATTTTTGAGTTGATTTTTCTGCAAGCATGGAATTACCTTTGTTTTATAACAATTTTCACTCCTGAAGATCTTAAGGCACTTCACAGTTATGAGTAAGGGAAGGTGCTTATCAACTCATTATTCCCAATCTATAAAGGAGAAAATTAAGGCACAGAGAAGGAAGTGATTTGCCCTGATGTCTGCCAAATTGTGAAGAGTTTAAATCAGGTATTCTAAAATCCAGATCTATGCCCTTTTCTCTAAATCAAAGCTTTATCTCCCCTAGTCACAGGGTTAAGGGCCAAATAAATAAAATGCAAGAAGGGAAGATGGTAACAGAAAGGAAAAACATTCCTTCCTCTTAAGGTCGGCAGATCACTAAAGATTTTAATATCTTTGAGCTAGGTGCCTAACTTCAGGAACTGTATATGTTACTACTGATCCTGAAACAATCCAGCTGTTATACATATTTAGGAATAATGAATGGAATTGCAGAGGATAATTAGAAAAGTGGCAAATGCTTTTATTAACAGCAAATGCTTAATATAGTTGGAAACAACTTTAGTAAAACTGCACAGGGAACAACAGAAATAATGACAAAATATCTTTCTAAACTTTGATTCCATTCCAAATTATTCTTCTCAGTTTCCCTTTTCTTCTGAACCCTCAAGAACCCATATCCAGGGCTATGGGGCAAACCCAAAAGGCAGGGTACTATGTAACACACTAGACAGATTACCAAGATCAAAGACCATTCAAGAGAATTTTGGGGTTTTAGACTTTTACTCCCTCTCTGACCTCTTCTAAAAGTACAAAGAGCAAAAGTTACCAGAAAAATGACCAATTGTTATCTGGGGATAGGCTAACATTTTTGAGACTCACACAAAAAGTATCTGCTAATAGCCTGAGTATGGATCCTCTTAGATATGCAAAATATACCTCCTGATCTAGAGATGAAAGGACTGGCACAGCTTATTAGTAGAATTCTATACAAAGAGACGATGAAAGGATATTCTTAGAGCATCTAGTTCTAGTCCCTTTGACTCTATCACCTGATGAAAACTATTCAATTATGCAGATTAGCAGAGAGATAAGATGAAAGAAGGAAGGAAAAAACTAAATAAAACATAGTAGGCAAATTGGAATTCTAAATGAAAAAATAGATCTATACAAGTAGTTCTTAAAAGAATTGTAAATTATTAATAATTAATGTGAAAAGCACTCTAAATTATTTCTAATAAGAGAAATGCAAATCAAAATAACAATAACCCTGAGGTTTTACCTCACATCCTGCAAATTGGCAAAGATGATAAAAGATGGAAAGAGTGGGGAATGTCTGGATGAATTAAGCCACAGGAACATTGCACAGTCTTCTGGAAAGGATCCATAACCACTCCAAAGTTTTGTCTGACCATATACACAGATAAGATCAAGTGGATGAAGGGTATCTGCTGGCCAGATTATAAATTTTACATTTAGATGAAAACCCCTTCTAGCTTGTCCATCAGCATATATATCTGGTACAGAGAGCACAAATGGACAATAAATTGTACCTAGAATTAAAAAAGAAAAAGTCAGCCAGTTGGATTGCCTTTAGGAAATTACTCTTCTAATAACTGAAATCTTCTCCCAAAAAACCAAGTAGTCCATCTTTTCATTATCAATATTCTGTCAATGTTGTCCTATGTTTGGGAGACATGGAAAAAATAGTATCGAAGGAAAAAAAATCACACAAAGGCTGATGGAAAGACATAGGTGTGAGTAGGCTGCAACATAGAATATATAAATAACTTCACAGAGAAGCAGGAGTAAAATTTGTCACCAGAGAGGTGTAATAGAAAAAAAGTGGGTTGGTCATATGACAAAAGCAAGGGAGGACAGAAAGATAGTCTGAATATTCCCTTAGTGTTCTCATAATGTCAGAAGAAATTAGGAAAAGTCTGGAACATGTTCAGTGGACCCTCTGTGATGAACTTATGGGAAGACATGTATAAGAATGGCACAGAAGGGACAGGTGTGAATGGATTTCTCTCCAGTTGTTGAAGGGAGTATCCAGATCAATGAGGTCAGAGATCTATTTGAGTATTTGTGAGAGTACCTAAAGTCTAACCAAGAAGGTATTTTCCTAGACTATCACATAGCCTCAGCTAAGTCTATGGAGGCCACTATAGAATAGGCTCCTATAAGTGATAAGATCAGTCAGTTTCAATCATAGCATCTCTTGGCCTAAATGTGAAAAATCCTTGGAACTAAAGTGACACGAGCAATAATCTATTCAGAAAGGCTAAGGACACTTGGTTTTGCTTCAGTTATCAAGCTAGCTGTTTAGAAGCAGTCATTCCTGAAATAGGAACAAATGTGATATTCCAGCTAAATTCTCTAACAAAGAGATATTTGGAGGGAAAAGAGATGCCTTATCTCTAGCCTCAGCCGAGGTTTCCTTTTTCTCTCTCCTTATTTTAAATTTAATACAACCATGAACTAGCCCTACCCTTAAGATATCCAATATTCCCAATCATTTGCATTGTTATTTTATTTTTGAAAAAAATTTAAATCACTAGCAGCATCTACATATACTTTAGAAAGCAATGCATATTCTTATGAGAGACTGTACTGAACAACAACACTCATACATTCCACAAACGTCCCTAACCCCCAGAATGGAAACCACCAGACTAGATGATCATTAATATCCCTTTTAACTCTAAATGCTACATAAACTCCAAGGTTCCTTATCTCAGTTTACACTCTTAAAGATGAGTCTCAGGTCCCTGGGCAAGGCTACATATTACCTTCAGGGGTCTAGGGATATCCTTGAGAAGTAGGTAGGGATTTTCTAATATAATTAATTGGCTTGAAATCTACCCCCTTTTCCATTGTGCTTTTTCCCCAACCTAGAATCATTTTAGTCAGGCAGTTTCAAAGTATCATTTTAGAAAGGGGTATTTACTAGAGTAAGAAGAATTGGTACAAAATATTCCATTCCTGGCCTATCTCCAGAGGTCTATGACATATTCTCCCACAAACAGGTACACTTCTAGAGGAAATTTAAATTCACTTAAAAAATGAAATAGTGTAGGGGCAGCTGGGTAGCTCAGTGGAATGAGAGTCAGACCTAGAGACAGGAGGTCCTAGGTTCAAACCCGGCCTCAGCCACTTCCCAGCAGTGTGACCCTGGGCAAGTCACTTGACCCCCATTGCCCACCCTTAGCAATCTTCCACCTATGAGACAATACACCGAAGTACAAGGGTTAAAAAAAAAAAAAGCAAAAAAAAAAATGAAATAGTGATGTAAGTGATTCAGGGATATTGGATGTCTTAAGGGTAGGGTTAGCTTGTGGTTATATTAAATCCAAAATATTAAGCTACATTATTTGAATATTTTCCCACTCCTGTAGCTTTCGAGGTCCATCAGAAAGATTGACTGAAAATAACCATAAAGAATTCTGCTTGAGGGAAATATCAAAAAGTATCAGAAATATGTGAACTTTATTAGCAGGGAAAAAAGGCCTGAAGCAGTCAATGTTGAAAACAAAGAAGACAGAAGTTGGGGCAGCAGTAGATGAAGTACGAGGCTGCAAACTCAGTAAATTATTGAGTATTCCCTAACTTTTTTCAGGCCATGATATACTTATGAGTTTCCTAAGGACTCTCAAAAGTAGATCAGATTAAGTTATAAGACAAAGAAAGATATCACTCCCTTAATCTTCCAATCTAATGTTCCAACATTTGTCTATCTAGTCCTACATGTCACATATATGTGAGCTATAATAGAGAATATGTATATAGTTCTTTAAGGTTTTGCGAAGTCCTTTACAAAAATATCATTTTACCCTCAGAATAACTCTGGAGTAGATACTATTATTACCTCTATTTTACTAATAAGGAAACTGAGGCAGACAGAGGTTAAGTGACTTGCCTAGAGTCACATAGTTAGCAAGTGTCTGTGGCAAGATTTGAACTCAGGTTTTACTCAACCCAGTACTCTATGTATTGTGCCACCTAGCTGCTATAGCCATCCTCTCTTTTTTCCATAAGTGAAACCCTCCATCATCCTATTCCTGTTAAAGAATAAGGAAAACCAGGACAGCATAGTGTAGGCAGAAAGCATGGAACATGGAGTTAGAGGACCAGGTTTAAAATCCCAATTCTACTACTTGGTAGCTGGGAAACCTTGGATAAGCCACTTACTCTCTGTATTTTCTCATTTTAAAAACAAAGGAGTTGGACTAGATGACCCTTCCCACCTCTAAATCTGTGCACCTTTGGTAGCATAATATACCAAAGATATGTCTTTTATGGCATGCCCATCTGTTGAGAAACAGCCAAGTAAATAGCCTGAATATCCAAAGGATAGATTCCACTGATTCTGGCTTAACCTGTGATTCACAGAATCATGGAGGAGAATGGAACCTTTGGGTCATCTATACTAATTTCCACCTCATATAGGAGGGGAACCCTTTTATGAAAATGTTAACAGATGGTTATTCGACCTCAGCTTAAAGGCTTCTACTCTCAAAGAACTCAATACTTCATGAAATAGCCCATTGCATTTTTAATAGTTATGATCACTAAAAAGTTCTTCCTTACATTGAGCTGAAACATGCCTTCCTGACATTTCCTACATAAGTTTTTCTGCCAGCATTAAACAAAGTCTAATTCCTTTTCTAGATAATAACCCTTCAAAAATTTAAAGACAGCTATCATGTTCATTTATGGGTTGAATTATCAAAAGTAGAGGATGGCAAAGATATATGACTAAAAAGGGACAAGTCAGTCATGTGGAGAAGAGTGGAATAAGCACCAGACAGCTCATGTGCTCCATTGATATTGAACTCAATGTCAAGAGATGTATAACTCTGAGAAGATATGACCAAATACATAAAATGGAATAAATCCATGCTAGAGGTAACTTGATTTAAAAGTTACTGGATGGGAAAGAAAGGGAAGGAGGAAGAGTCAAGATGGCAAAGTTACAAGAAACATTGTGTAGTGTTCTCCTCCACAAACTCCTTTCAAGCTCCTTTTGAAAATGTGAACTCCAATAGGGACCAAATCCTAATGGGCAAATCCAGAAAAAGTCACAGTGCCATTTGTCCAGTCCAGCTCAGCATAAGGAAAAAGACTGAGAGGTCTCAAAACACTCAATACAGAGATGGGGTAAGAACATGTTGAACAAAACACTCCAGTGCCCAGGTAGAGTGCCTTTCAGAGCAAGATAGACTTAGACCATACCAGGGCTCCACCACACTCACACTTAGGATGACAGGATCAGGTGCCAATTGGCAGCTTTGTTGCTTATTCACCAGTTTTAGGTCACGGATTCAGGATGGAATGAGGGAACCTAAGAACAAAGGAAACATTAACAAGTAAGAAGACCCTGGGCTGTGTGTCATTTAAAATCACTTGGGATACTTGGAACTACATTTCCCGTGATCCCTAATGGGTTTCCTGTTTTGGATTACGTATTGAAGGTGAGGGACTGTTTTAAAATAGGGGGAAGTGACTTTGAACTTCCTCTTTAGCTACCTGAGCAGGCGCGGGAAGAGACGAGAGGTAACAATAATGGCGGGGGTGGCAGTTTTGAATTCTTATCAGCGCGTGGTCTAATGATTTTACCAGCATGGCCATGGCCTTAATTAAACTACTAATTTATATTATTATATCAGTCTTTATCATTTTTAATTGTAACAATTTGGCAAACCAGAAGGTCGAAATTTGAACTCTCAATTTTCCAGATAGCCTAAAGAGAGCCATGCCTGTTTTTTGGCCATCTTGCTCAGCTTTTTTGGGCAATTTTTAAAAAAAGAAAGTGGCTTTCCTCGCCATGCTTTTGCTAAAAGCAACAGCACGTTTTTGCCTCAGGTGGGACTCAGCCAGCCAGTCCAGCCAAAACCACCTTGGGAGGTCAGGCCAGCTGATTCTGGCTTCAGGCTTTAAAACCAAAATGCCAGAGCCCAGCCAGTGTGCCTCCACCGCCGCTCCTGATCTGGACTCCATTCCTGCCGCTTCCTGCTGCACCTCGCTTCCTGCCAGTGCCCAGTGCCTGTGATCTCCGCACCTTTTCCTGACTCACCGGAGCAGACCACTTCTCCAATCCTGACTCACTGGTGCTGCTAGTCCTGCTCTAAGCCCAGAACCCCTTACCAAGATCTCGATCTTCAGAGACTGCTTCAGCTCTGCTGCTAAAGAATTTGGGAATTATATTCCCCTTTCTCCCTATTTCTAGCCCACCAAGTGTTTCTCTAAAGACCTAATTTGGGCAACCCCCACCCCCACAAGGCTCTACATGTGGGATTTTCTACAAAACTGACCTAAGCTTTTCTCTAGCCCCAAGCCCACGTGGACCTAGCGTTTACCTTTGATTGGGCCACATGGCCTATTCACCCCATACCTGCTCAGAACTTTGAACTGAGAGCAAAGACTGATTATTAAAAAAAACAAACAAAAAAAAAAAAAACAAAGAAAAAAAAAAACCTTAAATTGAACCAGAGATGGGCTTTTAAATCTCGGAACTGAATGAGTTTTATTTCTGTTTTAAAGAGACTGTATCTTACTGTATTTTGCTAATTAGTTTTATAAATTAATCTTGCTTATTTCGTTGATTTCCTGTTGCACCGAATCGTTTTAAGTTAATGAAGTTTGTGGTTGCTAGATTAATTCTGTTTGTGATTTTATTGTAACTCCCAAATAATGAGAAAAATCTATTAGAACTGGTAAGAGGTTTTGACCAGCTTGTTGTCTGATACTCATTATATTTCCTAATTTATTTCAGGTTTCATTTTTACTGTAATCAACAACAATGCTATGTTCTCGTACCATTTGAAAATTACACATTTTAAAGTTATAAATTGCCTTAATTGTGTTCAACCTTGGAGAGTTTGGTGCCTGCCTTGAGATTTAAATTGTAATTTTATGAGAGGTCTTTTAAAAATTTACTTTAGATGCTTAGTACCCTTCTGTATAAATGATAAGGTTTTTATGTATTTATTTTAAAGAATTGTTGTCTTAAAGGATAAGCTTTATATATTTTATTGTGAAGAATTGTTGTCTTATATATATATATACATATTTTATATTAGACTATGTTTTAGCCTCTTTTATCAGAAGGGTCTAGAATTCTTGAGGATAATTTAGACCAGAAGGTTTTTTTTAATATCAGGTTTTTATATGGAAGCAGTAACAGAATTTGTTGAGAAACCCTTAGCCAAGGTTTAAAAGTTGTAACAAGTATATGATTTTTTGAACATCATTGTTTATTGTTTTAAAATGTGTTATTAGAAATATGGTACCCTATTTGGATGTGCATTGTGAATCTGCTATTTTGTAAAACCCACTTTCTCTCACAGAAAATCTCATTTTTGGGTAACAAAACCCTTCTAGTTCTAAGCTATATATGAAATATATGTGGTCAGTTTATCTCTATCAGCATGGCTTTTATTAAAATACTATTCTTCCTTTTGATCTCAGCCCTCATCAATTTATGCGTTATAATTTATAATTTAAAATTATAGTAATTTGGGAATAAAAAGAAAAGAGGACAAAACCAATGATCCAATGATTGCTAGGCGCACTGACAAAAAGCCAATTAGAGGGAAGTCCCCTTCAGCATAAGAGTGTACATTCAAAATAAATGCATTCAATCCCCCACAGTTCAATCAACTGCACCCCAGAGTTCATTCTGGATCTTCTTGATGTAGGGTAGGGTCTCTGCAGGCATCTTCATGGTGCCTTCTCCAAACAGTTCACTTTCTGGATTTGGGGAGGTAGCAAGTTTCTTATCCTAAAATTACTCTCAAAATAATTTGTTATAGGATAATAATACATTTCCCCCTGAGGAGAATAATAACACATTCCTCCCTGAGGAGGATAGTGACAAACACGCAGATCAGCTAAGGATACATGGTTGAGTTAAGGGGGTGTATGAGTCAATTGTCAAAAGAAAACCAAAAAACATAAAAAGAAAAACAAATAGAAGAAAAATTATACTTTGAGAGAAAGAAAAAATTTAAAATTAGAATCAAAATATCAAAATTCTATGTCTATAAAAATTTCTGAGTAAACAAGAAGAAATTCATAATAGGCCCTTGTATTAGAGTCCAATTAAAGTAATTTCTATCCCAAAAATCCAAACAAAATACACTAATATTGCATGTACCCATTGGCAGCCAAGACTATAGGAAGTTGCCATAATCTAAGAGAGAAAAAAGGACTAGATTTTTGTGTGAAAGGGATGAGTCTTTACTTAGTCTGATTTATCTTCACTCTCAGGATAGGAGGAAAAAGGATGATAGCCACCCTTGGTATTTGATTAGGATGTGGTTCAGGGAAGGCTGGCCTCTGAAATATGTCAGAACAGCTGCTACCTCGAGCCCCAAACAAGTTTAGGTACTTTTGTATTGGCGTAGAAATTCATCAATCCTACCTTGATTGGTTTGGTCTTTTTTGACCTTGTGCTCCTAGGCACTTTACAGATTCTCATCAATCCCATTGGGATTTGTTGATTTCCTTGACCTTGTGCTTCTTTGCATTGTGTAGTGGCTCTTTTGTTCCCTTCTCCTGGAATCAGACACAATCATTAATCATAGTCCCATAACATTTATCAATAAATGGCAGGTTTCCATAGTCTAAAGCTTTGGGATATGCATTAATATTGTAGCAAATATATATTTGAAAAAATATATATATGAAACTTATATTACTGCAAAACAAAAAAAAGATTAATGTTGATAATGTATTCAAGTACAAAAATGAGAGGAAAAAAAGAAATTCAAATACTGTATTGCACATACAAGGGAAAAGAATAATAAATAAATAATAAAAGGAATGCTTTAAAAATCAAAAATATATAGCTTAGAATCAGTGACACACTGTATTAGCCAAGGAGTGGTAGAACACAAGGTTTCTCACCAAAAAATGAGATCCATTTCCTTTTAAAACTTCGCCATGAAAAGGAATACATCTTTTCAGCTGCACATGGTACATTCACAAAGATTGACCATGTAATAGGGCATAGAAACATAGCAAACAAATGCAAAAGAGCAGATATAATAAATGTAACCTTCTCAGATCATAATGTAATAAAAATAATAATTAGTAAGGGCACCTGGACAGGCAAATCAAAAACCAATTGGAAATTAAACAATATGGTTCTCCAAAACCAATTAGTCAAAGAAGAAATCATAGAAACAATCAATAATTTCATTGAAGAGAATGACAATGATGAGACATCCTACCAAACTCTGTGGGATGCAGCCAAGGCAGTACTCAGGGGGAAATTTATATCCTTGAGTGCATATATTAACAAATTATGAAGGGCAGAGATTAATGAATTGGGCATGCAACTCAAAAAATTAGAAAGCGAGCAAATTAAAAATCCCCAGATGTAAACTAAATTAGAAATACTAAAATTAAGGGAGAAATTAATAAAATCGAAAGCAAAAGAACTTTTGAATTAATAAATAAGACTTAGAAGCTGGTATTTTGAAAAAAAACAGATAAAATAGACAAAGTATTGGTCAATCTAATAAAAAAAAGGAAAGAAGAAAACCAAATTGACAGTATCAAAGATGTAAAGGGAGACCTCACCTCTAATGAAGGAGAAATTAAGGCAACCATTAAGAACTATTTTGCCCAATTATATGGCAACAAATATAACAATTTAGGAGATATGGACGAATATTTACAAAAATATAAATTGCCTAGATTAACAGCAGAAGAAATAGAATACCTAAATAATCCCATATCAGAAATAGAAATTGAACAAGTCATCAAAGAACTCCCTAAGAAAAAATCACCAGGACCTGATGGATTCACACGTGAATTCTATCAGACATTCAAAGAGCAACTAATCCCAATACTATACAAATAATTTGATATGATAAGCAAAGAAGGAGTCCTACCAAATTCCTTTTATGACACAAATATGGTACTGATTCCAAAACCAGGTAGACCAAAAACAGAGAAAGAAAACTATAGACCAATCTCCCTAATGAACATAGATGCAAAAATATTAAATAGAATATTAGGAAAGAGACTCCAGCAAGTAATTAAGAAGATCATCCACCATGATCAGGTGGGATTTATACCAGGAATGCAAGGATGGTTCAACATTAGGAAAACCATCCACATAATTGACGATATCAACAGTCTAACAAACAAAAATCACATGATTTTTTTTCAATTTCATTTCAATAGATGCTGAAAAAGCCTTTGACAAAATACAGCATCCATTCCTATTGAAAACACTGAAAAGTATAGGAATAGAAGGACCTTTCCTAAAAATAATAAACAGTATATACCTAAAACCATCAAAAAACATCATATGCAATGGGGATAAATTAGAAGCCTTCCCAATAAGATCAGGAGTGAAACAAGGATGCCCATTATCACCTCTACTATTCAACATAGTACTAGAAACACTAGCAGTTGCAATTAGAGAAGAAAAAGAAATTGAAGGTATCAAAATAGGCAATGAGGAGACTAAGCTATCACTCTTTGCAGATGATATGATGGTCTACTTAAAAAATCCTAGAGAATCAACTAAGAAGCTTGTAGAAATAATCAACAACTTTAGCAAAGTTGCAGGATACAAAATAAATGCACATAAATCATCAGCATTTCTATATATTTCCAACACATCAGAGCAGCAAGAGGTAGAAAGAGAAACACCATTTAAAATCACCCTAGACAATATAAAATACTTGGGAATCTATCTACAAAAACAAACACAGCAATTATACAAGAACAACTTCAAAAAACTTTCCAAACAAACAAAACTGGAGCTCAACAATTGGAAAGCCATTAATTGTTCATGGGTAGGGCGAGCTAACATAATAAAAATGAACATTCTACCCAAATTAATTTACCTATTTAGTGCCATACCTATCAAATTACCAAAAAACTTCTTTACTGAATTAGGAAAAACTATAACAAATTTCATTTGGAATAACAAAAGATCAAGAATATCAAGGGAAATGATGAAAAAAAATGTGAAGGAAGGGGGCCTAGCAGTACCAGATATTAAACTATACTATAAAGCAGCAGTCATCAAAACAATATGGTACTGGCTAAGAGACAAAAGGGAGGATCAGTGGAATAGACTTGGGGTTAATGACATCAGCAAGACAGTCTATGATAAATCCAAAGAGCCCAACTTTTGGGACATGAATCCACTATTTGACAAAAACTGCTGGGAAATTTGGAAAACAATATGGGAGAGATTAGGTTTAGATCAACATCTCACACCCTACACCAAGATAAATTCAGAATGGGTGAATGACCTGAATATAAAGAGAGAAACTATAAATAAGTTAAGTGAACACAAAATAGTATACCTGTCAGATCTCTGGGAAAGGAAAGATTTTAAAACCAAGCAAGAGTTAGAGAAAATTACAAAATGTAAATTAAATGGTTTTCATTATATTAAGCTAAAAAGCTTTTGTACAAACAAAAACAATGTAGTCAAAATCAGAAGGGAAACAACAAATTGGGAAAAAAATCTTTATAACAAAAAACTCTGACAGGAGTCTAATTACTCAAATATACAAGGAGTTAAATCAATTGTATAAAAAAATCAAGCCATTCCCCAATTCATAAATGGGCAAGAGACATGAATAGGCAATTTTCAGGTAAAGAAATCAAAAGTATCAATAAGCACATGAGAAAGTGTTCTAAATCTCTAATAATTAGAGAAATGCAAATCAAAACAACTCTGAGGTATCACCTCACACCTAGCAGATTGGCTAAAATGAAAGAAGGGGAGAGTAATGAATGCTGGAGGGGATGTGGCAAAATTGGGACATTAATGCATTGCTGGTGGAGTTGTGAACTGATCCAACCATTCTGGCTGGCAATTTGGAACTATGCTCAAAGGGCTATCAAAGAATGTCTGCCCTTTTATCCAGCCACACCATTGTTGGGTTTGTACCTCAAAGAGATCATAAATAAACAGACATGTATGAAAATATTTATAGCTGTGCTTTTTGTGGTGGCAAAAAACTGGAAAAGGACGGTATGTCCTTCAATTGGGGAATGGCTGAATAAATTGTGGTATATGCTGGTGATGGAATACTATTGTGCTCAAAGGAATAATAAACTAGAGGAGTTCCAGGTGAACTGGAAAGACCTCCACGAACTGATGCAGAGTGAAAGGAGCAGAGCCAGAAGAACACTGTACACAGAGACTGATATACTATGGTAAAATCGAATGTAATGGACTTCTGTACTAGCAGCAATGCAATGACACAGGTCAGCTCGGGGGGATTTATGGTAAAGAACACTACGCACATTCAGAGGAAGAACTGCAGGAGAGGAAACATAAGAAAAACAACTGCTTGAATGCATGGGCTGAGGAGGACATGATTGGGGATGTAGACTCGAAACTACCACACCAAAGCAACTATCAACAATTTGGAAATAGGTTTTGATCAATGACACATGTTAAAACCAGTGGAAATGTGTTTTGGCCATGGGTGGGTGTGGTGGTGTGGGGGGTGAAGGGGAAAGTAGGAGCATGAATTATGTAACCAGGTTAAAAATGATTATTAATAAATGTTTTAAAAAAATTTAATAGAAAACTTGGCCATGAACTACTTGACTCTTCAAAAAGAGTTTTATAAAACAGTAGAGTAACAAACATGCAAAGAAGTACCAAAATTTCCCAAAATTATAACACATTTAATGGCAATAGTAGACAAACCCATTATTATATAGGATTCACATGAGTTTCTATATAGCCACTTGCTGTTTGATATTTTAAATATCTATGAACTGATAGTTATTTGTCATAAATTCAGCAGATATAGCAAATATTTCAAACTTGGCTGAGATATTTTTAACAATCTATTACTGCCCAGGAAAAAACACAAAGCTGATGAAAAACTTTTTGGGTTTAAAATAAGCTGAAGAATTACATATATAAAAGTAGACTTTACAGGGAAAATCCTTCACACCTTCCCAATGACATGATAACCCATTACAGGGTAACTAAGCCTCTTGGGCACCTCGCTCCCTCTAGTATGGGACTGTAACAGCTTACAGACCTGTCTCCAAAATGTCCCACCCATTTTACATGAAGTCAAATACTAAATAGTGAAAACCACTCCATATTTCTCATCCATTATATTTTTAACAAATGCAGAAGTGGGGAAATAAAATAGTGTCATTGCACATCTCTTCAACTACCAATGGACCTTTAATTCTTGTCACAAAAAGCTTAGAGGCAGGCAAATGATACTAGATATCTAAAAATCATTTCTGAAGACTCCTTAAAATCAGTTGAGACATTTAGCTCATTAAATTCTCTAAAGGTTGTTAATATAGGTTGTAACCAGTTTGATGAAGTCCATCCATAATCATGTGACAATTAACAAAGGCAAAATAAGGTTGTTGAGGCAACATGTGATCTTGTGAAGAGGTTTGTGTAAGTTGACTATAAACTTTAACAATGATATTTGCTCTAGTATAGTCATGGAGAGGTACAAATATAATCATGTAACAGAATTTATCTAATAGCCAAAAACATAGTAGCTTAAAATGATTCAGTATAACAGAACGATATTGATGAGATTAACATATGAACTTAAAACAACAAAATTAAATTGTAAAGCAATCAGCAATGTACAATAAGATATAGAGACTTTCAAAAAACAATGGAGTCTGAAAAGGCTTAAAATCCACCTCCAGATTCTTTTAAAGTTCCTTCTCTATCAATTCAGGTTCCTTTTATCAGAGCTCTGGGATTTCCCATAGTTAGGGAGAATTCCTTGATGAACATAGTGTGGAGGAATCCCCAATTGGGTATATTTTTTAGTCTGGGCAGGCTCAAATGGCAAGGGGTTGTAGGGAGATGAATTTCTCCCCTGAATCTCAGACAAAATAATTGCAAGGACCATTGCACCCAGGAATGGTAGGAAGAAAAAACATCCCACAACTGGGATCTATTTGAAAAAGGCAATGAACTGCTCTTTCATAGAGTAGGCCATGCTTGCCATTCTATTTCCTGTTTTGAAGAATAACCTTCCTTCCCCTTCCCCCTTGGGGTAAAACGCTAGAGGCTATGTGCTTCCCCTACCATGTGGACAAGGAGTTAGTTAGAAACTCTTCTCAGGTAAAAGCCCTTTAGGAGTCTAATTATTGTCTAAGAGAAACACACCCAGGCTTTCAAGGCAAACAGCAAGCAGGGAGTAAGGACTCCACTGTTCACAATGAAAAGGAGGGATTTATACTTTCCAAGCCTCCACAGATCAGCTCCAATCAGCAGCAGCAGCAGCAGCAGGAGCTCTGCTTCCAGGGAGGAGCAGGCTAGGCAACAGGCAGTTGGAGGATCAGGAACAGAAGCAGCAGAAACAAGCAGCTTGGAGCTATCAGCAGGAGTTGAGTAGGGCAGCAGCATGTGGCTTTGCAAAATTTATTTATCTAGGCTATCTTAAAAATTAAGAATTATTTCTCCAACTTCGGGTCACCATCATTGTAAAGAATAAAATTAATATGTAATAATAACTTTAAAATATTATGGTTTTTAATAAAATGTATTAGTAATCCCTAGAAGTAAAGAAATAAATAAGTAACAAAATAGAGCCATGCACCATGCTAGCTTAAGCTATTCAAACAGCCTGCTCCATGTTAGCTTAGGCTGTTCAAATAGCCCACTCCAGTGTGGCACCATAGGAAGGAAAGAGAGCCAGGAATCAATTTTATCCCCCTGTCTACATAAGTGCATAATGACAGGAAGCCAGTGGGCTCATGGGAAATGTTCAAAAACCCCCAAATTTCTAATAACATAGTCTTGTGTACAATAAATACTTAATACATATTTATTGAATTTCATTGTACAAGGACAAGAATCACAAAGGATAAAAAAGCATGAAGGAGAGGTAATCTTGTACTAGTGGAGAAATGATCCATACTTATGCAATCAGAGATCCAACAGAGTATCTCCTAGGAAGAATCACACCTAGGAAGTGATTTGTGCATGATGTTGAATTGTGATGATAAGTCAGCAAGGTATTCACCCACATTATTTGGGGATATCCCTGATCATGAGCCCTGGTGTTTCAGAATTTAAATCATTTACCTCATCTATGTGGATATATGTAAATGTATATATATTCATATGTGTATGTATACTTAATGTATCCATATGTGTATATAATACATAAAAATAGTATATATGTGTGTATCATTGCAATGTTAATGGAACCAGGCCATTCCTCCAAAGGAGGTAATTGAAAAGAAGGGGAAAGAATTGCCCAGTAGTCTATAGAGAAATAAAAAATGTTATATAAATAGGAAAACTAAATAAGAAAGAGGAAAGGAAATAAAGTGAAAAAGAAGTCATCTTTAGGAAGGGTAGGGGAAAAAGCAGAAAAGGAAAAAAATGAAACTAGGATGTCTTGAAAAGAAAATCTTAATGGAGAGCAGAGAATAAAGTTAATCTTAGGTGGATATGGCATGAGGGGAAAGTGACAGGAGGGATGATACCATATAAGTTGCATAGAAGCCACTTACCTTTGAAAATGTCAGGATTGTGGATTATAGGAAATAGAATATGCTTCTGTAGCCTTTGTATGGTCTGAGGATCCTAATCCCAACTCCAAATCTCATAGATGAGTTGATTCCTTAAAGAAATGTATGTCTCCCACTAAGGGTTCTAAAGGTATTTCTGAGGGGTCAGAGTGGTTCTTCTCTAATGCCACTGGATATACTCTTCAATATCAACTTGAATGATGAGTATCCCAGTACTATTTCACTAGTTATCACCAATTAGCTTTTACAACGGGATATTTAATGAGAAGATATAGCAAGAACAGAAATGTAAATAGTTCCCCTTATTACCTGAAGCCACACTCCACTCTCTACCACCCTGCTTGAGAAACAAATGGTCTCTTCAGTTCTGGGTTTCTTTCTTAAAATGTTTCATATGCCTCTTTACTATTGATCATTAATATTATTATATTTATTATTATTTCATTTATGGTTAAACTAAGATTTGTAGGGTAGGTCCCCTGGGCTGCATCCTAAGTTTCATTGCTCTTTGGAAGACATGTTCCATTCCCTCCTACATTTTTAATTAGTGTGTTTTGGAGTTTGAATCAGTTTCTTTTTTCTTGGAGTGATCTTTGAATTGGTATTTCATTTTCTATATTCAGAAGTTCTAGGTAGTTTCTTCTATTATTTTTTGCATGAGTTCCTTCCCTGCCCTGCCCCCTGCCAGCTGAACTAAACTTATGAATATATTAATGTAATAGTAGATGCAGCTCTAAAGACAGCTTATTCATTCTCTTCATGCTGATGAAGGCTCCCTGGCTTCCTTTGAGCCAGTCAGAAAGCAGATGCTACCCAAATGTCCCAGCTGTTCTACTGAGATGTTTTTTCTACTGATGATTTAGGATGGAATTGGTGATTTGATTACTGTTAGACAAAGGACAGAAAATGAAGGACACAAAGGATCAGAGTTTTAGGACATGAGAGAATTAATTTGAAACTTGAATTGGATAACAGAAGGGCAATGCTTTCTTTTGTAATGCAGCAGATCTTTGGGAACTGCTAATTATGAAGGGAAAGAAGGCAAAAAAAGTAACTCAGAAGACAGGCCTCACATATGTCTTCTATAAGACAGGTACAAAACAAGCCTCTAAGTAGCTTAGTGGATAAAGATCCAGGCTGAGAGAGAGGAAGTCCTGGGTTCAAATTTGTCCTTAGACACTTCCTAGCAGCTGTGTGACCCTGGGCAAGACACTTAACCCTAATTGCCTAGCCCTTACCCCCCTTCTGCTTAGGAATTGATACACAGTATTGACTCTAAAACAAACAAACAAAAAAGATAGATATGAAAGAGATTAGGGATCAAAGAATGTAAAGCCAGAGAACTCTCCATTGAAGTAAAGTGCTTAAGGGAAAATGGCTTTCCTCTACTCAAAGGATTGAAAGTAATAGGTACTCTTTTATTTGGCAGCAGTGATCTTCTAATGCCTGAGATATGATTCAGTAAAGATGAATGAAGATATAGCCCATTTTACATAATAAAAATGCATTCCTAGAAATTGATGGCAAATCAAATTTTAAATGCACTAGAGGATTTGGCTTTTTAAAAGAAACTCCTGGTAAATCTTTCTGTAAAGTAAAAGATCCTTTAGTAAGATCATTCCCTAACTTATGAGTTAGATAAACTCTGAAATTAATATTTTTTAAACTGAGATATACTTGTTTGATTTTTAAACTGATTGTTTTTTTAATCATGTGCTATCTTCAAGACTTTTTTTTTGCAATCATTTAGTCAGTCTAAAAATTAAACAATAAGTTTCCTTCAGTTTAAGAAAAAATAGGTCATCAATTATCTAAATTTAAAATTTCCATAAATTGTAGCTATGAATGTTGCAAAATAGTTAGTTCATGGGCAGGGTGAACCAGAGAATGTGGGGTTGGAGCAGAACATTTTGGGGGGATATAAATAGACAAAAATATAAGAAAAAAGGCAAATTAATCCTATTAGGTGGGTGGAGGGAACTCTAGGGACCCAAAGAAACTCTTAGTTAAAATACCTTAGATTGTGAAAAGGGACTGGGAATTATAATTTTGGCTGACAACCAAGGAAAAGGTTTGATTTTTTAAAAAACCCATTAACCACAACAAGGTTAAGAAGCCCAAGCCTAAGGAAAACAAAAACTAGAAGGTCATCTTCTTAGACCACTAGACAGGCCCTCCCTCCTGCTTCCTCCAAGTTTCATCATTTCCCTGCTATGTGTAACACTATGTCCTCAATAAATGTTTTGGCATATAGCCATTATTTCCAGACTACTACTCTCTAAGGTAGTGAGCTAACCAGAGGAACTAGGTAATTTAAAAACTCCTCCACTTCTGTGCCCAAATAGCCAGAGAAATGCTTTTTGAAAGATAGGACTGATGCCTTTCCTTTCCTTTCCTTTCCTTTCCTTTCCTTTCCTTTCCTTTCCTTCTTTCCTTTCCTTTTCTTTTTTCAGCAAACAACTTTGTTCAAATTTTGATTTCATAGGCTTGCTCTTTGGAAACAATCCCCAGTGCATGCGCTTTTGGTTAAGCATTTCATGACTGGAATGAAGCTCTGTGCTGAAAGCTTGAGAGGAAGCAGTGAAAACACAGCCAAGATCAAGCTTAAGTTGAATGGTTCAGGGCGGGGAACATGACTGGAGATAAGCTTTTTTGAAAGAAACCTACCCCCACCCCCAATCACGTCATTAGGGCTCTTTTTGTGGGCCAAAAACAGTCCTGTTGCAAAATACCAAGGAGTGAGAGAGGAGTCTGTTTAGCCATATCAACTCTATTTCTGGAAAACCCAAGTTTTCTTTGTCCTTTAGGAACCCTCCTTGGGGGCAGCCCCTGACTGACCTGAGTGACTTGACTGACCCTACCTCTGAACTGAGCATTAGACTTTGAGGTACTTCATGATCCCAGTTTAGATAAGATTAGTAGTCAATCAAGCCTTACTTATCCTTGTTTAGTTTTAAAAGTTTATCAACATTAACCCTGGCTGGAAACATCTTTTTGTAGCTGATGCAAAGCATCAGCCTTTTCCTGTCAGTCATGCCCTGGATTCCTCCCTTCCTTGTATCATAGCAGCATTTTTGTGATAGTAAAAAGTGGGAAACAAAATATTGATTGAGAGATGGCTAAACAATTTGTTACACATCAATCGAACCAAATATTATTATGCAATAAATATGAGGAATAAAGGGAACTGTGAAAAGATTTGCATGAGCCAACAGAGTGTATAAAGTAAAACAAAGAAATATAAATGATTACAATAATGTAAATATTTTAAAATCACTAAAATGAAGCCAAACATCATGTAATACAGCAATGACCCATCATTGTCATCAGACAATTAGGAATTGGACTTTCCTTCTTTCCTTAGGAAGGGAACTAAGGGTACAGAATATCACATATTCAGTCAGACATAGTCTCTATCTTAATTGTTTTTGCTTAACTTTTTTTCTTTGTTATAAGGAAAGACTTACTTGGTGACCATATATCTAGAAAAGACTGTGATGAAAAAAAAAGGCACTGATGAAACTTTATTTTTTAAAAAAAATTTAAGTTTTATTGGGTAGAGAATAGACATGCATTTATGTGCTACCATCCTGTGTTAGATGCCTGATTGCATATATAATTTTGAGAAAAGGCTATTCTGTTCTAATTTATAGGAAACAAATAGAACTTCTGCCTGAACCTAGTTATTTGATATAGAAAAAGCTTAAAAATCAGCATACTTTCTGCAGTAGTAGTGGCACTATTTTTATACAGACTGGGCTGCTTTCCTTTTAATAGTTAGGAAAGTCCATTCTTCCAATTATTATTGGTTTGACTTCCTGGTAATCTGAGGCATAAAAGACCAAATCTATGGTAAGCTGGGGGTCAGAGGTTTTAGTAAAATTCTCTCTACCCAATGGGGGAGTATCCATTTTATCTGAATTACTATTTTTTTAATCTTAAAAGTTAATGTTGTTTAGTTGTTTTCAGTCATGTCTGACTCTTCATAACCTCATTTGGGGTTTTCTTGTCAGAGATACTAGAGTGGTCTTTAAATGTCCTTCTCCAACTCATTTTACAGATGAGGAACTGGTAAAAAGAGTTTAATGACCTACCTAGAGTCACACAGTTAATCAATGTTTAGACCTAAGGCCAGAGAAGTCTTCCAGACTCCAAGCTCAGAACACTACACCACCTCCTAAAATGTCTAAAAAGGACATTCAGAGACTTACTGGACTTTTGGGTTCTGAAGAAACCATATTTTAATATTAAAATGGAGATTTTAATGGCTCCTGTTTACCAAGTCACATGTAAAGCTGCCTCTTTTGAGTAGGGTCCAGAACAAATGACATAGCCTTAAAAGGCCTAAAGTGAGTGAGTATCCAGCAATCTGCCTTTGGGTCCTTATGATCCTATGGAACCCATATTCTTGGAGATATTCACCCGGCCTGAGTAATGCTTTTGGCAGGCACCAAAGAGTAGTCAGACTAAATAATCACTGGGCTTCTGGACCTATACCATCCTTGAAGTAATCACTTGCTATATGCCATTTTTGTAAAACGGTTGCTTTATGTTTGATGAGAAGTATTTTTTTTTAATATGACCAGCACCTATAATTTGTTTTGCATGTCTACATACATTTTTATAAGGGTTTTGTTTTTGTTTTTGAAAAAAATACATTTTTAAAATTTTATTTATTTTTTAAAACTTTTTAAAACCCTTGCCTTCCATCTTGGAATCAATACTGGGTATTGGTTCTCAGACAGAAGAGTGGTAAAGGCTAGGCGATGGTGGTCAAGTGACTTGCCCAGGGTCACACAGTTGAGGTCAAATTGGAACCCAGGACCTCCAGTCTTTGGGCCTGACTCAATTCACTGAACCACCCAATTGCCCTCTTCAAATTAAAATTTTTTTAAAGAAAAACAACAACAATAGTAATACAAGATGGTCAACAATGAATGACTTAACTCTTATCAACAAGGCAGGCTCCAGGACAACTCCAAGAGACTCATGATAAAAAAAAGGATGTTTACTGCCATAGAAAGAATAGACAGAGTCTGAATGCAGATTGAAACATACCTTTTCACTTTATTTCCTCCATGAATTGTTCTCTAGTGGTAAACAATATGTGCCTTGTTTCACAACATGATGAACAGGGAAATATCATATTACTGGACTTATTATATTTTAATATTTATTATAATTTATTAGACATAATGAATAATGTATTATTGCTATGTTACATATTACATATATTTTTAAAAATAAAAATGGCAACTCAAAAAAAAAAAAGAAAAGAAAATAGTTGCTTACTTTTTATTAGGCCATGGTCGATAGTGTACAGATAACTCAGGAACATATTTATCCAGAGCTGACCATTATGATTTGGAGGATGCACAATGGTCCTTCTGAAATGATATGTAGGACAGAGGAGGCTTTCATTATTGGAGAAATAATGTCTAATATCTGTATGTCAGTCACTGCACTAAGTATTAGAATATAAATACATCAAATGAAACAATTGCTATTTTTAAGGAACTTACATTCTAATCTTACAACAAATACATATATGTGTGTATATATCTATACATGTGTAAATTGTTATTTGTTCTTCATTTTCAGAGAGGACCAATGACATTACAGAAGTGATGACTTGTATATAAATTGAATTTAAGTGAGGCAGAGTTGCACAAAATTGTCAGCCTCACTCTCTTTCAGTCATCAAAGTCAGAAAGACTGGCAATGGCCCATGGTGTAGTGGATTACTTAGCTGTCTTTGATTTCTGACAAAACTCTAAGCACTCTATGAGCTCCTTCTTCATCTGCCTTCATGGCTTTTGGAACAAATTGTTCTCATCTGCCCACTCTACTAGGGGAAGTCTTCACATGCTTGGAGTAGGCATTCTCCCCTAACTCACCAGTGGGTTTGTGGCTCTTTGGTTATCTTCAATGTAGTTTACCAGGATGTGGCTGCTACTCATGCTACAGCTTCTTGGAGCCACAGATGAGAGTTGTAATTGATAAAAAAATAAAAAATATTAAACAAATTAATATTATTAATGAGTTGGGAGGGTTGGCATGTGGGGGATGAGAAAGATAAGATTTTTATTTATCCTGATATCTAGACACTTGCCATGGAGTCTGGTTGAGCAGCCAGAGGCACATAAAGCTCCATTCACTTCTTTTCCTCCAAACCCTGCACGCTTCCAAACTTCTCTCTTCCTGTCAACCATTCTTCTAGTCTTCTGTTTACAATCTCACTGTCCTTCACTCCACATGTCTAATCAATTCCCAATTCTTGCCATTTCTACCTCCATAATATATCTCATTATCTGACCTTTTCTCTCTCTATTCACACAGCCTTCATCACCTCTTACCTAGATTTGGGTTTATCAAACACTAGATTGCTGAGATCATTTATCCCTAATCTATTCCATTGATCCACCCTTCTATCTCTTAGGCAGTATTGGAATGTTTTAATAATCACTGCTTTTTTTTTTTAAACCCTTACCATCCATCTTAGAATCAATACTGTATATTGAATCTAAGTCAGAAGAGTGGTAAGGGCTAGGTAATGGGGGTCAAGTGACTTGCCCGGGGTCACACAGCTAGGTAGTGTCTGAGGCCACAATTGAACCCAAGACCTCCAGTCTCTGGGCCTGGCTCTCAATCTACTGAGCCACCCAGCTGCCCCCTGTTCACTGCTTTATACTACGGTTTAAGATCTAGCCACTGCCCAACACATTTTTTCATTAGTTTCCTGAATATTCTCAATATTTTGTTCTTTCAGATGAATTGTTACATTTTTTTCTAATTCTATAAAAAGTTTTTTGGTAATTTGATAGGTATAGACTGAATAAATAAATGAATTTAGGTAGGATTGTCATTTTTATTATATTAGCTTGGCCTACCCATGAGTAATTAATGTTTTTCCAGTTGTTTAGATCTAGTTTTGTGTAGAAAGTGTTTTGCAATTGTGTTCATATATTTCCTATGTTTGTCTTGGCAGATAGATTCCCAAATATTTTATATTGCCTAGAGTGACTTTAAATCGGAATTTTTCTTTCTGACTTTTGCTGGAAATGTTGGAAATATAAAGAAATGCTGATGATTTATGTGGGTTTATTTTATAGCCTGCAACTTAGCTAAAGTTATTATTTCAACTAGTTTTTTAGTTGATTTTCTAGGATTCTCTAAGTATACCATCTTATCATCCACAAAGAGTGATAGTTTAGTTTTCCTCATTGCCTACTTTAATTCCTTCAATTTCTTTTTCTTATTTCATTGCTAAAGCTAGCATTTCTAGTACAATATTAAGTAATAGTGGTGATAATGGGCATCCTTGCTTCATTCCTTGACCTGATCTTATTGGGAAGGCCTCTAACTTATCCTCATTGCAGATGATACTTGCTGATGATTTTAAATAAATACTGTATATTATTTTTGAGGAAAGGCTCTTCTGTCCCTATACTTTCTAGTGTTTTTTTATAGGAATGGGTGTTGTATTTTGACAAAGGCTTTTTCTGCATCTATTGAGATAATCATGTGATCTCTGTTAGTTTGGTTATTGATATGGTCAATTATGCTGATGGTTTTCCTAATGTTAAACCAGCCTTGCATTCCTGGTATAAATCCTACCTGGTTCTAGTGAATAATCCTTGTGATGACTTGCTGTAGTCTCTTTGCTAGTATTTTATTTAAGATTTTTGCATCTATGTTCATTAAGGATATTGGTCTGTAGTTTTCTTTCTCTGTTTTTGGTCTTCCTGGCTTGGGAATTGATACATATTAATGTCATGAAAAGAATTTGGTAAGAGTCTTTCTTTGCTTATTTTGTCAAATAGTTTGTGTAGATTTTGGGATTAGTTGTTCTTTAAATGTTTGATAGAATTCACTTATGAATCCATCTGGCCCTGGGGATTTTTTTTAGGGAGTTCCTTGATGGCTTGTTCAATTTCTTTTTCTGAGATGGGATTATTTAAGTATTGTATTTCCTCTTTTGATAATCTAGGCATTTTATGTTTTTATAAATATTTACCCATTTCACCTAGATTGTCATATTGATTGCCATAACTGGGCAAAATTGCTCCTAATAATTACCTTAATTTCCTCTTCATTGGAAGTGAAATCACCCATTTCATATTTGATAATTATAATTTGATTACCTTCTTTCTTTTTTATTAGATTTACCAGAACTTTATCTATTTTATTTTTTTCCCACAGTATCAGCTCCTAGTAGTCTTTAATAGTTCAATAGTTCTTTTACTTTCAATTTTATTAATTTCTCCTTTAATTTTTAGAATTTCCAGCTTAGTCCTTAATTTGGGATTTTTAATTTGTTCTTTTTTAATTTTTTAAGTTGCAAGCCTAATTCATTGATCTCCTCCATTTCTATATCATTAATAAAGGCACATAGGGATATACATTTTCCCCTCCTGATATTCTTGAACAGATCATCTCCTACAATAAATCCCTAAATGACAACTCCCAGGAATGTAATATTGAAGTCCAAGAGCTCCCAGGTCAATGAGAAAATACTGCAAGCAACGTGAAAGAAATAATTGAGATATCATGGCACCACAGTCGGGATTAAGACAGAAGTTTTTAAGAAAAAGAAAAGCAGTGATTATTAAAACATTCCAGTACTGGCTAAGAGATAGAAGGGTGGATCAATGGAATAGACTAGGGGTAAATGACCTCAGTAAGCTAGTGTTCAATAAACCTAAAGATTCCAGTTTTTGGACAAGAACTCACTATTTGACAGAAACTGCTGGCAAAATTGAAAAATGGTATGGGAAAAATTAGGTTTAGATCAACATCTTACATCCTATTCCAAGATAAATTCAAATAAAGAGTGAAATCATAAATAAATTAAGTAAACATAGAATAGTATACCTGTCAGATATGTGGAAAGGAAGGGATTTTAAGACCAAGCAAGAGATATAGAATATTACAAAATGTAAAATGAATAATTTTGATTATATTAAATCGTAAAGGTTTTGTACAAACAAAACCAGTGCAACCAAAATTAGAAGTGAAGCTCAGGCTCAAGTGAAGCAATAAACTGGGAAAAAAAATTTATAAAAAAATTATCCAACAAAGGTCTAATTTTCCAAATATATAAGGAACTAAATCAAATGTACAAGAGATCAAGCCATTCCCCAATTGGCAAATGGTGAAAGGATATGAACAGACAATTTAAAGATGAAAAAACCAAAACTATTAATCACATGAAAAAGTTTTCTAAATCCCTCCTAATTAGAGAAATGCAAGTCAAAACAACTCTGAAGTACCACCTCAAACCCAGCAGATTGGCCAATATGTCAGTAAAGGAAGACAATGTTAGAGGAGATGTGTCAAAATTGAGATACTAATGCATTGCTGGTGGAGTTGTGAATGGATTCAACCATTCTGGAAGGCAATTTGGAATTATGTCCAAAAGACTTTAAAAGAATGCATACCCTTTGATCCAGCAATACCACTACTAGGTTTGTACTCCAAAGAGATAATAATGAAAAATGTTTGTACAAAAATATTCATAGTTGCAGTCTTTGTGGTGGCAAAAAATTGGAAAATGAGGGGATGTCCCTTAGCTGGGGAATGGCTCAACAAATTGTGGTATATGGTGGTGATGGAATACTATTGTGCAGTAAAAAATGATAAACTGCTTGATTTCCTTATGAGCTGGAAAGACCTTCATGAACTGATGTGGAGTGAAATGAGAACATTATACACAGAGACTGAAACATTGTGGAATGATCATATGTAATTGACTTTGCTACTGATAGCAATGCAGTGATCCAGGACAATTCAGAGGGACTTATGAGAAAGAATGCTATCAATATTGAGAGAAAAAACTGGGAGTAGAAATGCAGAAGAAAGACATTTGACTTTTCACTTGTTTATATGGGTATTGGATGTGGGGTTTTGGTTTTTAAAAGATTATTACAAAAAGGAATAATATGGAAATAGGTATTGAGTCATTAAAAAAAGAATATCATGGCAATTTTCTTGAATAATTTCTTGTAGTATGTCTAGGTTTTTATTTGGGTCATGACTTTCAGGTAGGCTAATAATTCTTATATTGTTTCTTCTGCATCTATTTTCCTGGTCAGTTATTTTTTCAATGAAATATTTCATATTTTATTCTATTTTTTCATTCTTTTGATGTTGTTTTATTGCTTCTTGATGTCTCATGAAGTCATATGCTTATATTTGCCCAATTATAATTTATAAAGACTGAATTTCTTCCATGACCTTTTTTTTGATCCTCCTTTTCCATTTGGTCTGTTCTTTTCATGTTACTCTTTCCTTCATTGGACTTTTTTGCCTCTTTTCCCAGTAGGTCACTTCTCTTTTTTAAGACATCTCTTTCTTCATTGGATTTTTGTGCCCTCTTTTCTGGTTGATCGATTTTGCTTTTCAAGCTGTTATTTCTTTTTTCTCATTTTTCTTCAACCTGTCTTATTTGATTTTTGAATTTCTTTTTGAGTTCTTCCAAAGTCTGAGAGCACCCCCCCCTTTTTTTTAAAGTTTTGGTTATACTCTTTTCTCTTTTTCCCCATAGAAGTTTTCAAGTTATATGCTTTTTCTGTCATTTACTCATTTTCCCAACTTTTTTTGGGGAGGGAATTCTGTAAGCTGCTTGCCAATTTCATTCTCCTCTGCCAGTTTACAGGATTAGATAGGGTGAGCTAATGTGCCCTGCGGCTAAGTGTTCAATGCAGCCTGCTGCTGAGGCTTAAGATTGCCCACTATATTGACTTTTTTTTTTAAACCCTTGTACTTCAGTCTCATAGGTGGAAGATTGGTAAGAGTGGGCAATGGGGGTCAAGTGACTTGCCCAGGGTCACACAGCTGGGAAGTGGCTGAGGCCGGGTTTGAACCTAGGACCTCCTGTCTCTAGGCCTGACTCTCACTCCACTGAGCTACCCAGCTGCCCCTCCACTATATTGACTTTTGATCCTCACCAGCACCTAGGACTTCAAGGGGTGGGTCTGAGGTGCTCTTTTACTGGTATAACTCCTGTCCTGGGATCCTGAAGTTAGCCTTTGCCCTATCACAGAGTCTAGAGTGATAGGTGGCATGGGTGGTCCATCAGTACTGTAGGAAAATATAAGTAATGGGGTCACCAGGGATATTAAAATCAACTATGAGGTTTGTGGGAACACTCTCTGGGATGTAAGAGAGACTAAAACTGATCATTGAAGTCTTGTACAGCTACACCACTCCCAACTGGAAAAATAACAGCCAACTGTCACTCTGGCCAGAGGCCTTGAATTAACTGACAAGGTAACAAGGTGAAATTGGGTTTTAATTAGAAACAACTAAAAGGAGGGATAGGAATGACTACTTTAAAATCTTAACACCTAATAACAAAACCCAAAGGGACAGGGAAGGACTTATTCAACTACACTAATTTAAGCTATTTAACTAACAGGGCCCAAGGAGCTATACTGGAGTCTCTGGGTTTCTACCTCAAACCTGGAGCCTGCCAGGCTTGAGTACAGCTGGAGCTTTTGTGGCTTTGGGATTTCTCTCTGCAATCCACTGATGATGTCTGGATGCCAGGAGCTACAGTTGTCTCAGGAACTAAGCAGTAAGGGGTTTGCTTGAAGCACTGTCCTCTTCTCTTGTTCTTTCCTTAAATGCCACACCATACAGGATCCCAGGGGAAAACAGGATGCAAGGTGCCCTTTGCTCTGAGGTCTCCCAGGCTGGCAACAGTTTTTGCCTACCACTCCTGGAGTCCACACATAGCCCAGATAGACTTCCTCCTCCTTCATTCCAACCTGGAATTCCCAGCTCCAGCTCCTTCCTGCTAGGTACTTCCTAATCAATATATAATCAATACTTAATAACTAGCTAATCTAATCTTACTCATAACAGTTCCCCCCTTTGCACAAAGCCAAAATTACCAAAATTTTGGTATTTGTGCGCTACAAACTAAACTAAAATTCTAACCCAAAATAACAAACAACTATCCTACTCTACCCTACACTAGGGATTTTAACAAGGAAAGGTAAAAAGAAATACATTGAACAGTTACATAGTTCAAAGCATAAAACAACAAGTAACAATGCAAAAATTTCCAACAAAATCAACAGCAAATATGAAATATCAACACAAAAGTCAAAACAAACATCAAACATAACTCCTATTCTAATACAGAAATATTCTACCAACTAATAAATGCAAACCATTTTGGAAAAATATTTTAACACAACATTGCATAAGTCTTTACATCAAAATTAAAACAAAACAGTAAACTCCCTTATGCAAATTACATTTGAATGTTTGCAACTCAATTACATCAAAGTAATTTACATTTATACACATATATACACATTCAATACATACATAATATATACATACATGATATACATATATACATGTATGTACACATAATATACATATCAAATATACATATGTACACCCTTTACATATATACAATACTTACACTATAATACAATTTACAATATACACATACTATTTACACAACTATTTACATTACTTGTGATATGTGATCTGTAGTATGTTATATGTTCTTGATGTAATGCAATTTTGTTATGTCAGTTATATCTGCACTGTAATGTACATTAGTACCTTATCTTATCCTCTAACCTAATCTAATACTATATCTATTCTTCTAAACTATTCTAAACTAACCCTAATGTATTAGTGTATTAGTCTAGCTACATCTATCTAACTAACTAGCTAATCTTTGTTAGTAACTAACTATCTCTTGTTAGTACTTACTTATCCTATAGCTAATTCTAATTTTGTTAGTATTATACATTGTCTCATTCCATAAGGAACACAATGTATCCTAACATGTTTGTGTTGTATGTATCTGATTTGTTATGTTGTTTCTTTGCTATATTGTGTTGCAACGTGTTACTGATGGATGCATGATACCTACCCAAACTCCAAATCTCCTGTAGATCTCCTTCAGATCTCCTTTCTTCTCACGATGTTCCATTCCTCTAGGAAATCCTCTCTTCTTCTCTCCGGTTTTCCTCTTCTTCTTTTCTCCATCGAAGGTCTTGATAATTTTATGTGCAATGTTGGATCCATATGAGTATGTAATGATACTATATACATTACCCCAAAACTTCCAAACTATTTAATCCAAATTGTCCATGATTAATCTTCTTCTTTAAAAAAATCCTCGAAAATGAAGTTTTATCAGTTCAGCTCATAAGTCCATCAGTCTTAATACAAAGTCTATAAATCCTGAATTCTGAATCCTGAATCCTCTTCATCCATATCCTCTTCCATCCGAATGTCCTCTTCCGCTGGAATGGTCCTCTCCTTACTGAACTTTCTGACTGCAAACTCTAATTGACTGAAGATCTCAAATTACACAATCTCTTCTTCTTCTTCTTTTCCTTCTTCATCATTATTAACAATTTCTACAGTTTCATTATCTATTCCATGTGCTAATTTAATGTGAGAACAATGATACCATGAATCTCTACCTAAAACTTTTACAGAAGATGGTGAAACTAATACAATTGTATAAGGACCTACCCAATTTTGTTCTGTTGCTGATGTTTTGGCAAAATTTTTCACATAGACCATATCACCTGGTTGAAAATTATGAAGAGAATAATCCAATGGACCAGATTGAATTAATACTCCCATATCTTGTAATTCTCTTAGCCTCTGCTGTAAAGCACTTAAATATGAAGCAATTTGACAATCACCTCCTAGGAGTGATGCATAAACAGCCTTACAAGTTTTTGCTTGTAGTGGAGCATGTCCAAAGAGCATCTCATACGATGATATATGTAGATCCACTCTTGGTCTCATACGTAGGTAAAACAAAGCTATGGGAAGAATCTCTGGCCATTTGAGATGAGTTTCAGCACAGAGTTTCCCAACCATAGTCTTGAGTTCCCTATTCATACGCTCCACCTGACCTCAACTTTGCAGATGATATGGAACATGATATTTAGGTGTTATTCCTAGATTCTCATAGACTCTTCTAAGGATATCCTGAGTGAAATGAGATCCCTTATCCGAATCTATGGTTAAAGGTACACCAAATCTAGGCATAATTTCTTTCAGTAACACTTTCACCACAAAACTAGCTGTATTTGTATTTGATGGAAAAGCTTCAGGCCATTTAGTTAGTCTATCGACTATCACAAGACAATACTTGTATCTTCCAGCTTTAGGCATACAGATATAATCAATCTGTAAACTCTCAAATGGACAATATGCTAAAGGTCTACCACCCAAACCTTTCTTTCTGAATGCACTTTGATTGAACTTTTGGCAGACTGGACAGCTATTACAGACCTTATTTGCAACAGTACTTATTCCAGGAGCAACCCGTTGTCTCCTGATGGAATCCACAACAGCTTGTGTACCAAAATGACCTTTTGTATGGATGGCTTGACACAAATAGGTATACAAATCTTTTGGTAACAATGGTCTTCCTGTATCAGTAATCCATATCCCATGTTCTTTCCTAGCTCCAAATTTATCCTTCCATTTCTCAATATCTGAGTCTACATAAGCTTTCTCTAGATCATCAGAATCAATAGATGTTAAATTCATCACATAGATTGGAGCATTCTGAGCTGCATACTTCGCAGTGATATCAGCTCTATGATTTCCTTTAGAGACTGAATCTCTACCACGAGTATGACTCCTACAATGAATTACTTCCAGCTGTTTTGGCTTCTGGATTGCTTCCAACAACTCAGTTATTATTCCTGCATGAGCTATTGGTTTTCCCGATGCAGTAATAAAACCTCGTTGTTTCCAGATCATTCCTGTTGCATGATAAACAGAAAATGCATATGGAGAGTCTGTGTAAATATTCACACATTTACCTTCAGCTAGAAGACATGCTTGCTTCAATGCCACCAATTCAGCACCTTGAGCACTAAGATTATTAGGTAATGAGCCATACCACAGTGTCTCAAATTCTGTGACAACTGCAGCACCAGTACATATAATTCCATTACATAAATATGATGATCCATCTGTGAATATCACCCAGTCTGGATTTTCGAGTGGAGTATCTTTTAAATCCATCTTGGGCATATCCACAAGATCTACTACCTCAACACATTCATGCAGTGGCTCACCGTTCTTTGGTAAATCAGGAAGAAGAGTAGCTGGATTAAGTATGCTACATCTTTTCAACTTGATGTTCTCACTACCTAAGAGAATAATTTCATACTTAGCAATTTGTTGGTCAGAATATGCTTGAGTACGAAACTTCCTCATTAGTGCTTCTATCTGATGTGAACAATAGACAGTCAAAGGACATCCCAAAACTAGATCAGCTGACTTCTGGACTAACACAGCTGCTGCAGCTACCCTCCTTAGACAGGGTACTGTCCCCGCAGCTATTGGATCTAATTGACAGCTGTAATACCCAATTGGATGATAACTTTGTCCAAGAGTCTGTGTCAACACACCAGAAGCTATACCCTTCGTTTCACTGACAAACAGCTGAAAAGGTTTCTCATAGTCTGGGATTCCTAACGCAGGTGCAGATAGAATGGCTTCTTTCAGCTTATCTAAGGCTAATCGATGTTCAGGCTTTAGTTTCAGAGGTTCTGGTTCTATATTCCTGGTCAGATCTGTTAAACACTTAGTTATTCCACTATATCCAGGAATCCATTGTCTACAGAAACCAGTAGTTCCAAGAATAGCTCTAAGTTGTTTTTTAGTTTTCGGTGCACTCAATTTTTGTATATCAGCTATTCTCTTTTGTGTAATACTTCTGGAACCCTCTGATAACACGAATCCAAGACATTGCACCCTGGGTAAAATGAATTGTAATTTCGCTTTTGAGATTTTATGTCCTCGTTTATATAATTCAATCAAAAGAATCTTGCTGTCCCTAAGACACACCTTTGCATTTGGGGATGCTAGAAGAATATCATCCACAAAATGCACCAATTTGCTCTCTTTAAATTTAATAGTTTGCAGATCTCGATTTAGAATTTGTGAAAATTGAGATGGTGACTCGGTATACCCTTGTGGGAGACGAGTCCAGGTCCATTGTGTCTTTTCCCATGTAAAAGCAAAGATCTTTTGAGAATTCTTGTGAATTGGTATCGAGAAAAACGCAGAACCACAGTGAAATATCTAGCCTGACTTGGAATGGAAGAAATTATAGCAGCTGGACTTGGGACAACTGGATGTGTCTTGATGACATAATCATTTACCGCTCTTAGATCTTGAATAAATCGGTAAACAGGTCGGCCATTTTCATCCAGTTTTGGCTTCTTTATAGGCAAAATTGGTGTATAGTACTCAGAAAAACATGGTATTATTTTCCCTTGTTGGATTAGAGACTCAATAATAGGACGAATACCCTCTATCGCCTCCTTAGTCAAGGGATACTGAGGCACACAAGGAACTGGTCCTTCCTTTGTCCTCACCCTGACCAGAATAGCTGATTTTAGCAACCCAACATCTGTAGATGATTTTGACCACAAATCCTTGGGTATATCCTCAGGTATTGGATAGATAGTACCTAAATCATCCTCTGTACTGCTAGAATCTAAGAAAAGCAATGGAAAAGCCTTCAAAGATTCCTCTGGGAGATGCAAAGAAATATCACCAGATTCAGTACATTGGATAGTAGCTCTTAATTTACACAATAGATCTCTTCCCAACAGATTCATAGGATACTCCAGAACACACAAAAATGCATGTTCCACTGAAAGTGGTCCTAGGGTCACCATTTTTGGTTGCAATTTAGCTACTTTCTGAGTCACTCCTGTTGCACCGACCACATCCATTGTTCCAACAGCTCTACAATCTGCAGGAAAGCTTTGCAAAACTGATTTACTCGCGCTGGTATCCACAAGAAGGTCATAAATCTGATCTCCAATAGTTACAGACACATATGGTTCAGTACTATTGGGAGGTTGGAAAGTTTTCAACACCGGAGCTAAACCAGTAACATCAGAACAAAGCTCAGCCATTTCCTGTCCATCCAAGTTAACATCATCAAGAATTACAGAATTTTCCCAGGATTTTAAATCATTGGTCCTTTTCACCTCTATTCTGGTATCATTGTTCTTATTCACAATCAAATTATCCTTAATCAAATTACAATTTCTATTATTCTTCTTAATTCCACTCTTACTAGAACTTCTAACACCATTTACAACATTATTTCTCTTTTTCTCACAATTATTTACAACATTAATCAAATTATTATCAACACTAGTTAAATTACTACTACCAGTAGGTAAATTACCATTAACGTTGGTTAAAGTGCTATTTACACCATTACTAGTAGTTAATTCAGATAATTTAACATTAACACCACTTAAATTATCATTAATTCTCATCAAATTATCATTCACATTGATTAAACTATTATTGATTCCATTTAAATTAACACTGATCAACCCATTACCATTATTAATTAAATTCTTATTATCATGAATCAAATCAATATTAATACCAAGTGCACCATTTCCATTATTCACAAATACATTATCATCATCTTTAACACATACAATTTCATCAACATTTACTTTAGTTCCATTTCCTTGATCAATCACTTCTGAACTTTGGGCACACCTTCATAATGAAGTTGTCCCTCCATTCATGTTACCATTAGTAATATTCCCTTGAACAACGTGACTATACTTTGGCCTGGCTCCTGCACGAAGGTAATCCTGTGTTGTTGCCAAATTAGGAGCTTGTACACCTTGACAACATGCATTCTGACATTGGAATACATTTTGTTGTCCATTTCCCTGACTAAAACCATTATTCCAATTATTTCCCCTGTAACCATAATTATTATTATCATACCGATTATTTCCATTGTTATTATTGTATCTCTGCCCATATGATCTCTTTCTGTATCTGCAGTCCCTTGCAAAATGCCCAATACGTCCACAAACATAACAAGATTGCTGCCTCTGGTTCCTATTGTTTGAATTGCTATTGGTCATGTAATTATTATTGTTTCTCTTTTCTGCTGCCCGTAATGCTGCTACCGCCTTGATTTCACTTATTTCTTTCTGGTCAGCTCAAGAATTTGCCTCCCTTAATTGTTTCCTAAGATTTTCAATAATTGTATCCTTGTCATCTCTACTCCTGTCCTTCTCTTGGGCAAAAACGTATGTTGCTTTTTGTTTTAGTTCATCTAAGCTCAACAATTCCCAATCAGGGTAATTGTCCATAAAAAATTTCTTTATCTGGGGAACCGAATTTCTGACAAAAATTCTTTTAACATGATCTACGGTGGTATTTTCTAAAATATTCATGTTCAAATACATTTCTGCTGCCTCTATGATTCTGTCCAAAAAAGTTGCAGGGGTCTCTACTGCTGTCTGTCTGATTTTTTCGAATTTGCTCCATGAATTTGGATGCTTAGCATGCTTCTCTAGAACCTGAATTAGAGATTTATGTGCTTGTTTTAACATTCTGTAGGTAGGAACTGAATTCAGGTCCAGTTCCTCCCAAACTACAGGCCATGGTGTCATTCCCTCCGTGTTTCGTGTCTCCTCTACAAACTTTGTTCTGTCATGATGTGATAAGATCTCCTCTAACACGTACCAGCAATCTTCAAAGTCTGGATTGTGTTGTTTTACAAAAGCTTTGAAGATCTTCACAAATTTCCCAGAGTCATCGTGAAAATTTGGGATCTTACGTTTTAGATTATTTACATCTTCAGATCTGAATTGAGTATGTTGTTTCACATGGAATACACCATCTTCACGAACGATAGGAAGATCGCGAAGGGGAAAAAGATTAATGGGGGTTTCAGCCTTATTTTGAGCCTGTTGTTCTAGCTCAGCCTTTGTTGGAATACCTTTGCCAGAAATGCCCATGTTCATATATTTATTGCCAGTGTGAGATGTACCAAGTGATTGACCAGAGAACGAACCGTTTTGCATACATAACTCTAAATTATCTAACTTAATTTGTAATAGTCTTAACATTTTTTTGGTTTCAGAATCCCTGAAACACCAAGTCACAATGATTTTAACAAAATACCCAATATGAAACAATATCCACCTTAGTTTGTATACAACATAACTAGTCAGAATCAGAACTGGCACGTGACACAATAAATCCAATATGTTGATTGTCAAAATCGGTTGTGCCAATTCCAAGTCCATTATCCCTCTAAAATACCTGGGTATAACTCTAAACCACAGGTAAGGAATAGCCCAAACACCTTTCCACAACATCACAAATACATAATCTATCCAATCTTCAATCACCATTGTACCCATCATTCCCCAAACAGACCAACTAACAACAAAATTTATTGTATTATTTGACTAGTAATAATTACTAACACAATTAATTAAATACAAGTACAATTAAACACAGCAACAGAAAACAGAACCATCAAAACAAAAAAAAATGAAGAAAATCCCTCTTTCTGGGGCAACACCAAGCTTGATAATATTTTCCCCTACCCACAGAGATTTATGAATGACCTGGGGTGGGGGCTGAGAAGCTCTGAGCAGCTCACCACTGGTTGAGAACTTTCGGCTCTCACCCAATGGCTGAGCTCCCTCTTGGAATGTTCAAGCCCCTCTTACTTCCTTTATGAATCTAGCTGGCCAACTGTTCACTTCCTGTCTGTCTCTCTATCTACCCATCTGGGTAGTGCCAAACTGTAGGAAAATATAAGTAATGGGGTCACCAGGGATATTAAAATCAACTATGAGGTTTGTGGGAACACTCTCTGGGATGTAAGAGAGACTAAAACTGATCACTGAAGTCTTGTGCAGCTACACCACTCTCAACTGGAAAAATAACAGCCAACTGTCACTCTGGCCAGAGGCCTTGAATTAACTGACAAGGTAACAAGGTGAAATTGGGTTTTAATTAGAAACAACTAAAAGGAGGGATAGGAATGACTACTTTAAAATCTTAACACCTAATAACAAAACCCAAAGGGACAGGAAAGGACTTATTCAACTACACTAATTTAAGCTATTTAACTAAGAGGGCCCAAGGAGTTATACTGGAGTCTCTGGGTTTCTACCTCAAACCTGGAACCTGCCAGGCTTGAGTACAGCTGGAGCTTTTGTGGCTTTGGGATTTCTCACTGCAATCCACTGATGATGTCTGGATGCCAGGAACTACAGTTGTCTCAGGATCTAAGCAGTAAGGGGTTTGCTTGAAGCACTGTCCTCTTCTCTTGTTCTTTCCTTAAATGCCACACCACACAGGATCCCAGGGGAAAACAGGATGCAAGGTGCCCTTTGCTCTGAGGTCTCCCAGGCTGGCAACAGTTTTTGCCTACCACTCCTGGAGTCCACACATAGCCCAGATAGACTTCCTCCTCCTTCATTCCAACCTGGAATTCCCAGCTCCAGCTCCTTCTTGCTAGGTACTTCCTAATCAATATATAATCAATACTTAATAACTAGCTAATCTAATCTTACTCATAACAGTTCTCTGTGTGCAGTTTTGCTTTCAGTTCCCCTTATCCTGTAAAAATAGACTCTTCTTGCCTACCTTTCAAGTTGTGTTCAGCGTGAGAGCCTTGTGACTCCATCTTGTGTTGGGTTTGGATTCCTGTCTATTTAAATGCTTTATAAAGATCGGTATGGAAGGATATAGTCAGAGTGGTTTTGGCTTTTCCTGATATTAAGCCGCTTCTTAGTTATATTGCCAAGTCTGTTATTAAAGTCTAGTTTTAAAAGTCAACTTTTAAGCTCCTCCAACCCAGTAAGAAAATAGAGAAGAAATTGCCAGTATTGTGCAAATTATACTAAACTCAAGATATCAGGAAAGCTGTTATTATAGATACTCTGTTAGATAATCCGGACTTAAGTATCAATCAACAGAGACACTTTCCCTGTGTCCAATTTCCCTAAATTGTGATTGCAATTTGCTGAAGGAAAAATGGTCTTCACATGGACATTCCTATTGTTATATTCATAATCTGGGAACTGATGGATGCCACCTTGAATGTCAGGGATGGCAGTTGGAAGACTCAGAATGTTCCCAGGTGCCGTGAGCCAGGGGCAAATGTTGGTTGACCCCACGGTATAAATACCCCTGACAGCCACTTTGAGGGAAGTCTCCCTCTGGAGGTCTCTGGACAGGAATTTCTGGACTGGGAAATCTGAGTGGGTGGTTGAAGGGTGGCAGGGAGGTCTATGAAGAAGAGGGCAGGAATATCTCTGAAGCTATTTCCTGATAGACTATGAGAGCTAGTGCATCACCAACACTGATAGTGAGAAAGCTGAGAGAATAAGATCATCAATACAGCTGCATCAATAGCTTCCCTATTCTCTGGCTTGGCTGTGGCCAGGTCTGGTCAGAGGTAGTGGAGTGAGCAAATCTCCACCTTTCACTTGATCGACAGCCTCCAGGCCTGATTGTCAACTAGTTTATAGATAATAGATCAATAGGGTCTCCAATCCCCAATCCTTGTCCTTGTTATCCTTTCCCTGGTTATAGATAAAGAGAGTTCAACAAGTACCTTCCTGAGTGGTCTTTATATCATAACCCTTGGAAGGGAGTCAAACGTAGTCAGATCCTAAACATCATTCAAGGCAAATGAATAGCCCAATACTAATCTATCCAACCCCAGGTTGGACCTGGAAAGGTTACCCATCTATCTAACCTCTCGAGGGTCCTTCTTGGGCAACTGTTAGAGAGAAGGGATAACTTACAGCATCATCTGCAACTGAGGAGAATACAGATAGATACATGAATATCACTGTAAATCTATACATCTCCCTTGGCCTCTTTTGTTTATAACACTATCATGGTACTGATATATAGGAGCAGAAATGAATGGAAGGATGTTTTGACTTAGTATTAATCCTGTGCTTTCTGTTTACTCTCTCCTCCACTCCATGAGTGAATTTTCTCATGGTTATCCATCTTATAACTTTTTCTTTTTTAATTCATACTTTGTTTCACTGTTGTTATTTATCAGGTCATCATATGTGAATTGAGGGGGGGAATCAGAGGTCCTTTATAAACAGAATAGTTTATTTTTAAAATGTTTTTCTTCATTAATACAGTGGTATACATTAAGTCAACTCATTACTACTGTTCACAGAGACCTCCGTTTCTTGAGTGTAATTGGCAGCTATAAATATTAGTCATCAAATTGTGATGCAAAGAAACAAGATACTATTCAGCTTTGTGCTTTCTAATGGTTTCTGACACTAATCTTCAAGTGTCTTAGGCACGGAAGAGAGAAGTAATCTAGGAAAGATGTGCCATGGTGATGCAACTAAAGGTTATTAGAGTAGTCTCCATATTTGGGTTTGAGAATTCAGAAAACTGAGATCACTGCTGATTTGTTATGGCTTAGACACTGTGCTCTCTTCAGTCTGCATTCACCTTGCATAGTGAAAGACATCATGGCACAGAGGGTAGAACACTGGACCTTAAGGTCAGGAAGACATGGGTTTGAATCCCATCTGAGACAGGTGAACTGAGTGGCCCTGGGCCAGTCACTTAGGCTCTCTCAGTCTTGGTATCCTCATCTATAAAATGGGGACAACACCTATGAGTTACCTTATGAGACTGAGAGGATCAACTAAGATAATATGAAATACTTTGCCAACATTAAAATACTACACAAATATAAAATATAAGTTATTATTATCTCTAGTGATGTAAAAAAAAGTCAATGAAACATTTGAAAAGATACAAAAGATAGACAAGCAGGGAAATAATCTTACTGTTATGTTTATTCAGTATACACTTTAAAAAATTTTAATAGCAGTTCCTCGTTTGAGATGTAATCCTCTTTCTATTCTTGATTGTATCTGAAATAATTGTGTTAATGTTGGTCAAGTTCATAATGAATTTTTCTTTTTAAATACCATCATATGGTTCACAAACTCTGTGACTTAGGGGCTTATTTTTCCAAATGTATGAGAGTTTACATCTAGGTCATCCAAACTTTTCTACTTTTAAAAGAATGGATACCAAGTCCAATTTTTTTTTAATTTTTAAACCCTTAACTTCTGTGTACTGGCTCCTTGGTGGAAGAGTGGTAAGGGTGGGCAATGGGGGTCAAGTGACTTGCCCAGGGTCACAAAGCTGGGAAGTGTCTGAGGCCGGATTTGAACCTAGGACCTCCCATCTCTAGGCCTGACTCTCAATCCACTGAGCTACCCAGCTGCCCCTCAAGTCCAAATTTTTAATACATTTCAGGAAAACTAAATAATGGTAAAGCACGAGGACCTGTTGTAACAACACAATGGGGAAAAAGAGGTTTGGCAAGTGGATCATAATCTTGGCTACTCCTTACCATTTCTTTGGTACTTGACAGTAATTTATTCTGTGTGTATAGGGATGTTTGTTAATACTTATAAGCCCAATATGTCTTCCCTCCATTTTTCCTATCCTAAAATGACATGTATCATACCTGCACCTTTCCTACTCTTGACCTCTATTTTTCAACCTCATATGTAAGAAATCCTCTGTCTCTATTTGTTAACTAAAGAGACTGCCTTGCCCAAGCATAACTAAGACTAGAACTGTTTTCTGACAGGTGGAAACCTTTACTACACGTACTCCATGTTAAGTACATAACACAGACATCTAAAGGAGATCACTATGGTATTTCTCTCCTCACCTCATTGCCCTTTCTTCCTTTGTTCAGGCAAGATGGAGATGGAATGATGGGAGGAGTTCTAACAGAAATGGTGAGCAAAATTACCCTAGGAGAGTTGCCACAGTAAAAAAGAAAAAAATTGAAAGAAGGGGAAAAAAAAGCTGTGGTGGGGTGGAGGAGATATCAACCCAATGACCTGCAAAAGAAGGAAATGCTGAGCCAAAGAGAATATAATCAAATAAAACTCAGTGGACCCAAAAAAGAAAAATACAACTTAGTCCCCCCCCCCCACTTCCCTTTGGCTAACTAAGCTCAAATTTCTGATTCTTATCCAGGATTTAATGGATCTGCATGAGCTATAAGAATCCCAACTCTGCCCTGGCACTGTAGCCCAAACAACACTTATTTTTTTTAGGAACAAGGAAGCATATGTAATAAATATCAAATGTAGAATACGACTACATCACAAATCATGATGAATCATGCTGACCCAGACCTCTGCTGGACAACTGTGAAGTTTATATTACTAGAGTGACAATAGAGTTACCATGTAACAGAAAAATTCAAGAAATGGTAGCAAATAAAGAACTCTAAGAAGTACAAATAGATATATACAGAAAGCTTAACCACTTCCTTTCACTGGCTGAGGATTTTGCTTCATTTTATGGAGAAAACTGAGGCCATTTGGTAGGAACTTCTTCTCTTAGAATCCATTCAACCTTCTCATCTTTTCTTCCAGTCAGTTGGCCCTTCTACTTGCAGAGACCAGACCCTGTAGTTTTTCCTTCCATCTTTTCAGACAGACTGCCCCTGCCCCCTCAATCATCTCTCTCTCTCTCTGTTTCTCCCTCTTTTTCTATTTCTCTCTGTCTCTATCTCCCCCCTCTCTCTTTCTCCCCCTCTACCTCTCTCCATCTCTCTCTCCATCTCTTTCCCTACCTCCTTCTCACTCTTCCACTCTTTTTCTGTCTCTCTTCCTCTGTCTCTCTGTGTCTCCTTTCCTTTTTTCCTTCCTTCTTTCCTTCCTTCCTCCCTTTCTTTTTCTTTCTTTCTTTCTTTCTTTCTTTCTTTCTTTCTTTCTTTCTTTCTTTCTTTCTTTCTTTCT
>NC_058131.1:455012352-455043187 GCF_016433145.1 Gracilinanus agilis
TTTCTTTCTTTCTTTCTTTCTTCCTTCCTTCCTTCCTTTCTCATGCTTTATGTCGTTCTCACTCTCTCCCTCCCCCTTCTTCTCTCTGTCTCTCTCTCCCTCTTTGTCTCTCTCCCTCTCTGTCTCTGTCTTTCCCTCTGTCCCTCTGTCTCCTTCTCTCTCAACTGCCCAAGTCTTCTCTATCCCTAAAAGACCTTCATTGTAGTCCCTACCATGCCCTCAAGCTACTGCCCTACATCTTCTCTTTCCCTCTCTCTCTGCCTAGCTATATGACCCTGGGCAAGTCACTTAACCCCCATTGCCAAAGCCCTTACTGCTCTTCTGCCTTGGAACCAACACACAGTATTGATTCTAGATGGAAGGTAAAAATTTCTATAAAAAATGTTTTTTAAAGAAAAGAAAGACATCGTGGACCTAGAGTAGGAAAGTTCAAATCCAGCCTCAGACACCTAATATCTGTGTGACCCTGGGCAAGTCTCTTAAATTTGTCTGCCTCAGTTTTCTCAATTATAAAATAGGAATATTATTACCCTCCTCCCAGGTTGTTGGGGGAATCAAATGAGACAAAGTATTAAGCACAGTTCCTGGTGCATATTAGGTGATTAATAAATGCATATTTCCACCCTTTCTCTGAATACTTCATTGCTAAGTGCCTTTCTCAGATCTCTGGTCATCTGAGGGTAGAAAAAGGTCTGCTCACATGGGGTCATTGCAAGATCAAGCAAGTCACTACACTCTGTTCTGCTGACTAGACCCATTTCTATATTGCTATTTTGACAGAAAAACAAACTAACACCAAAACTCTGTTGTGTATATGGATCTTTTTCTTTTAGTTGTACAGAATAGCCTTTATTTCACACCCAAGAGAAATCTCCAAAATGCCTAGATCTCTACAATCTAGATTTTCCTTTCTCTGTACTCCAACAAAATTCGCCTGCCCTTGCCCTGCCACAGTGCTGGGGAGCCTGCTAAGTCACTGGCTAAATGGATAAATAAATTCTTATTAAGATACTGAGTTAAGTGATAGGGATCTGATACGTTATCATGTTGGAAAAAATGCATTATTATAGATTTTCAATGTTTTTAGCCAATGAAGTGAGCAATATGAGAATTTTTATTATCTCAAGTTATAGTGGCATAGCACAATGCAAAAAAGCATTGTTGGGGACAGCTACATGGCTTGGTGTCTCAAGAACCAGGCCTAGAGGCAGGAAGTCCTGGGTTCAAAGCTGGCCTCAGACATTTCCTAGCAGTGTGACCCTATGCAAATCACTTAATCCCAATTGCCTAGACCAGTGATGGCAAACAGTTTAGAGACTGAGTGCCCAAATTGCAACCCTCACAATGCAAATGAGATTTCCCAGACAGGGGAAGGAGGAAGTGCCTCCATTGGGCTACTGGGGAGAGGACGGGTGAAGTGAGAAATGTCCTCAGGAGATGTGGAGAGGGGGAGGGGAACAGCCCCTTCTGGCATATAAATCACAGGTTCGCCAACACGGGTCTAGACCTTCTGCCTTGAAACCAATACATAGTTTTGATTCTGAGATGGAAGGTAAGAGTTAAAAAAAAAAAAGCATCTCCAAGCCTAAAATCAGTGATGGATTAAAATGGGTATTTCTGTGGAACAGATTTTGCCATTTAATCTTTGTAACAAGGTTAAAGGAGTTATAATTAAGACTACAATACTCTCAATCAGCAGTAACTAATCTTTTGGTGTTGTACTTTTTTCATCCCAAAATGGGAAATTAGTCATTGCACTGTAAAGAGAACCTAGCTCTGGTCTTTATTTAAGAGGAAATAGGTACCTTACGTAAAAATTAAACTATCAGAAGATCTGAAAACAGGAAGGGAGATGCAGAGAAGGGACAAAAGATAAAGGAGAGAGGAGGGAAATCTCTGAATCCACAGAAATGATGACCATGGAGACAATGGTCCCTTTAAGTACTTATCTGTCAATGTGGAAAATGTGTGGGCTGGATGAGAAGTGTCTGTCTTTTTCCTGGAGGATTTGGTTTGGACATAGAGGCAGGAGGGATAGAATGTCAGCCTTGATAACAGGTTGCTAAGGAGGCTCAGGATAAACTTATTGGACCTGAAGGAAAGAGGTTGGAGAAGAGAAAGAGCCAGTTTCTCTTTCTCCCTGTGGCGAAGAGCAACCCCTGCTGGAGGAGAGAACCACAATCACTTTGCTTTTCTCTCCTGCCCCAATTCCTTCCTTCTCCATACCCAGGTCCAAGAGAGCATGGTGGTAACAAGAACCTGAGTAACCTCTTTGGGTAACCACACTAGTGGGCAGGGTTGATGGGCGCTATAGTCCTTGTCAAGGCTTTCCCATTCAAGCCCCTGGGAGTGCCTGGCTGAACATGCATTTGAGTTTGTGATACAGATATCCAGGGAAGTGTGAGGATGCTGAGGGAGGGATGGGATGATGCTATTAAAGCCATGTCTGAAGTGAGTGTGTATATACTTGCACAGGCAGGTGTGATGAATCTGTGGGCCTGGATTTCACATCCCCCTCAAAAAATGTATTCTATAGATTTTTTTTTAAACTTAAGAAATCTAGGATCTATTTGCTTTAAATTTAGAAAAGTTTTTTTTTATTCATCAATATTAGAGCAACCATCACCAACATGGAGACAATTACAGAATCATACATTCTGTTGCATGCTGGTCACATATTTCCTTGCTAAGCCACTGAAGCACACAACAAGATATATCAATATTTCAGAAAAATATGCAATTATTAATGACTGCATTTTGAACACTCTCACCAGTATCAAAAGTAGTTATTTTAGGGTTCTAAATATTTGCAACCCAACCAAACAGATAAACAGATTTGGAGATAAATCAGGGATTAAAAAGATGTCAGTGATGCAAATGGGGGTGGGAGGTGAAGAGGGAGGAGTGATGCAGAAACTTTACCTTAATTCTGAAAGGGGGAAGTCTCTTTACCAGAAAAAGGCTGCATCATCAACAGGGAACAGCAGGATAGGAAAAGAAGAGCAAATTATTTAGGTTATTTCCTGATGTCTGCAAGGAGCCATAACCCTGACTCTCATCCCTCCTTTCTGTCCTCCCAAATGAAAATCTTTGGCCCCAAAATAATTCTTTTCCAGTAATAAGTTGACGAGAAGCTACTATTTTGAGCGCTGGCACACTGATGGGTCTCATAAGACTCATTCAGAACGGGCTGCTTGATTTCAAAACTGAATCGGGGACAATGAATTTGGTTCCTCAGGAAAAAGATTTTTCGTCCCTTTCAACTGTGACATGATTGACTTTCTAAAACTGACCACAGCCCCCTTTGTATAGGGACCTAAGGAACCAGACTAGGAATAAAAACTCCTCTCGTTCTCTTATTTCTTGCCTCCAGGAGGTAAGATGAGGGAAAGAAAAATTCAAAGAAAAGCCTTTCTTGTCCTCTAAAAGACAAATTGAGCTTCCCCAACTAGTAATCAAAAACCTTAAGCCGGGGGCAGCTGGGTAGCTCAGTGGATTGAGAGCCAGGCCTAGAAACCAGAGGTCCTAGGTTCAAATCCGGTCTCAGACACTTCCCAGCTGTGTGACCCTGGGCAAGTCACTTGACCCGCACTGCCTACCCTTACCACTCTTCCACCTATAAGTCAATACACAGAAGTTAAGGGTTTAAAATTAAAAAACAAAAAAACCAAAAAAAAAACCTTAAGCCATTCTTTGGAAGTTCTGCCTAGCCACACCAGGGGGGCTCATGAAACCCAGAGATTAGTTTTTCTGAATTTTAATACAAGAAACTCTAACATTTAATGCTGTCTCAAATGGGAAGGAGAACAAAAGAAAGCACCTTCCTCCCCAGTTCCCTCAATATTCATATTCTAAGAGAGAAGCTAACTTGCTAGCTTGACTAGCAAGTTATCCCCATATTTTCAGAGGAGATTTTCATGATTGTAGTTGACTGAGTATTGCTCCACCAGATGTTTGGGTTTCATGGAGTCCAAGAAGTGTTGGCACCAGTGACTTTCCAGCTTAATGAGGGAATTGTATAGTACTGTACCACCTTCAGTCCATGGGGAACATAGTTCTCATTGTTAATTCTGCCAAGACAAAAAGGATGAAGCTAGCATTTTGGGACACTGTGTCAACCAGAGTGGGTTGGGTTGGGAGAGGGGTGAAACCCTGGGAAGTGTGTCAGTTAATTTTACTAAAACCGTTTTTGTTTTCTTTTTTTAAATTTTTGTTAAAAGGGACAACTCTCTACATAGGACAGGCAAATGAGATATTTGTAAATGAAAGTGATATAAAAACAATAGAGAGATCAGACAAAATTTTTAAGCAATAAATTATGTTGTTAATTTTTAAAAAGTTTATCATCACTCTGCAGGGGATTTTCAGACCAGGAAGATGCCAACCCACCATCCCCCTAGTTTATCCATTCTAAACAGTAATTTATGCCCACATTCACCCCCTATTCAGAATCTGGTTTGGGCAAGAAAGTAGCCTATGCAGTATAGAAAGTTATGGTTCATTTCTATATGGCTTTCTTCTTTAGAAACAGGTTCATAAACTACATACACAAGTATATTTCAATCAGAGCAGTTGCTGTTTAATGGAGAGAATAGTCTCTGCTACCTTCCTACTTTTAAGAATGTCTTAAACATTAATGAGGTGCTATTTGAAAAGGAATTCCATCTCCTTTAAAAGATTACTCCAAAAAAGTGCTCTCAGCATCACCCCAAATAAGGTCCGTCCCCTGCAGACACCAGGGGAGTTATGCATAACTTTCTCCCTGTTCTATTCCCACATTCTCTATGACCCTGTGTCACTGGTCTCCTTGCTGTTTTTAAGCAAGACACTCCATTAATTCAAATGTCTAGAAAAGGCAATGCCCTAAACGTATTTGTAGATATTTAGTTCTTGCTCTTTCGAAGTTATCTATTAACTCATTTTTGTCTTTTCTCAAATAGATGTTCTTCTGAGTTGTAAATATATCAACCATCCAAACCTAGTAAGATGAATTTAGGGAACAGAACTTCAAAGAGAAGACATTTTATGATGGAACACATCATAAACTTAGTAAAACAAGCGTGCCCTTCTTATGTGCCTCTATAGAAAAAGAAAAGCATTCAATTTCCTGATTTTTAAAAATATTTGTTTCTTTGAATTAAAAAAAAAATTTGACATTTTTTTATTTCCTTCATTTCCAAATACATCCTTCCTCTCCTCTACCCAGAGAGCTATTATACCTTATAACCAAAAATGGGGTGGGGGAAGGGAGAGGAGAAAGCATTTCAGCAAAACTAACCAACACAGTAAGGCTGACAATGTCCCAAACCCAAAGTACTCCAACTCGGCAAAGAAAGAATGGAGGTTACACCTTCATTTTTAATAGCTCTGTTTCATTCTCAATAGTGGTACAATATTTTATCATATGGTTAAGTCACTTTACCTTTAAATGGCTTTGTTTATTCATAAAACGGTAATGTTTTCATAAGTTATCCTTACAAGTTTTTGTGAGAATTTTTAAAAAATGAGATAATAGATAAAGGAATACTGACAGAAAAACTACTGTGTAAATGTAATCTATTATTTAAGAAAATAAGTAGCAAAAAAAAACCAAAACACAAAAAAACACTAGGATCAGTAGGGCTTTAGAGTCTTAGAAATGTAATCATTTTAAATACTTCATGCTACTAATTGAGATTCAGTAGGGAAAACCAGTATATAACCCAGAAAACCTTTGCATTTTTTAAATTTTTCTACTGTACCCACTGAAATACTTCTAAAATCTCACCTTACTTCTGCGGGGTGGAGCCAAAATAGCAAAGTGATCCAGAGTAGCTCTGTACCACCATGAGAATCCTCTCCAACCAAGATTAAAATATCATCACAAAATGATACAGGAGTGAAAGAACAAGGAGACAGAGTAAAACAACTTTCAAAAAAAGAAAAACCCCAAAAGTAGGCAAAAAATATCTGGGACACTGAGGTGAGAGGAGAGCAGAGTCAGCAAGAAGCTGTAGCAAAGAGGGTAGAGTAAACCAAGAGCAAGCCACACACCCCAACCCCACATCTGCTGTCCAAGGTTCAAAGCCAACATCCAGATCCTGAGATCCTGCCTGGGCAAAAAGAGGTACAAAACAACCCATACCCCTTGAAATTTCAAACCTGTGGAGAAGTCTGGAACTCTAGCCCAGGGAATTCTAGTTTGGACTTGGGACAAGGACTTAATTCACACCATGTGGTGGATGATGGTATTAAGTACTAAGTACTGATCTTTTTGCCTATAGCTCAGGGCAGAGTTCCAAGACAGGACAATTGAGGATGAGCCTGATTGGATCAAGTACACAGTGAGACCAAAAACTTGATCCTAAGGCTGGGGCTTGAATTTGATAAGCCTCTGACCTGATTAAGAGCAGAGTGAGATAAAAACTTACACCTAAGCCTGAGGAAAATCTTTAAACTATTAGCATCTCAAGGGTCATTTGAATCAGCAGGGGAAGGGGGATCTCAGAGCTCTCAGCCCTCAGACTATCACATCATCCCCCAAGCCTACCCATAACTAGATGGGAAAAATGAGCAAACAACAAAAAAAGCACCAGAAGCAAAGGAAACACAAGAAAAGTCCAAAAGAAAAATATGAATTGGACACAGAGTCTGGAAGAGACTTCAAAAACCAATTAAAAGAGGCAGAGGAAAAGTGGGAAAGAGAAATGAAAGTGATTCAAGAAGAAATGGGCCAATTGACAAAGGGGAACCAAAAACTGACAGAGGAAAATCAGATCTTAAAAATCATAATTGATCATCCAGAAACTAATGATTTCATGAGAAATCAAGAAACAATAAAGTAGAATCAAAGGAATGAAAAAAAACAGAGGAAAACATGAAATATCTTGTTGAAAAAACAATTGACATAGAAAACAGATCTAGGAGAGACAATTTGAGAATTATTGGACTACCTGAAAGCCATGATTAAGGAAAACCTTGGACATCATATTATAAGAAATGATCAAAAATAATAATAAGAAAATAAAATTGAAATTGAAAGAATTCACAGATCACCTCCAGAAAGAAATCCTCAAATGACAACTTCCAGGAATATAATAGCTAAATTCAAGAGCCACCAAGCCAAGGAAAAAATATTTCGAGCAGCCAGAAAGAAACTATTCAAATATCATGGAGCTACAATCAGGATTGCACAGGACTTAGCAACTTCAACATCAAAGGATGGAAAGGTTTGGAATATGATATTCAGGAAGACAAAAGATGTGGGTTTACAACCCAGAGTCACCTATCTAGCAAAACAGTATATTCTTTCAGGGGGAAAAATGGTCATTCAATAAGATAGAAGATTTCCAAGCATTCCTGAGGGATAAGCCAGCCCTAAACAAAAATTTTGCAATCCAAACACAAAACACAACAGAAGCCCCAAAAGGTAAACAATAAAGAGAAAATTTGAGGGACTCATTAAGGTAAAAATGTTTATATGTCTACATTAAAAAAAGATTTCTGTAATTATCAAAAATTACTCTTAGTAGTAGAGAAGATAGAAGGAATTTAATCAGAAAGAGAATGGAGAAATAAAATGATTATGATGATATGATGTATATGATATGTGATGATATGATATATATGTAAATATGATATGGAATGATATGTATGATATGATATGTATGCATATGAATGGTATGTAAAAAATCAATCAAAAGCTGAAAGAGATTAAATTAATCTAATGAAAAGAGATAAACAAAGAAATTACATTTTGCTAGACATTTATACACCAAATGGCATAGCATCTGGATTTCTAAAGGAAAAATTAAAGGAGTTCAAGGAGGAAATGGATAGTAAGACCATACTAGTGGGGGATCGCAACCTTCCCCTCTCAGAACAAGATAAGTCGAACTGAAGGAAGAAGTAAGGGAAGTGAATGAAATGTTGGAAAAATTAGAGTTAATAGATATCTGGAGAAAACTAAATAGGAATTAAAAGGAACATACCTTTTTCTCAGCAGTACATGGTACATATACAAAGATCCATCACGTACGAGGGCATAGAAATATTACAAACAAATGCAGAAAAGCAGAAATAATAAATGGAACTTTTTCAGATCATAATGTGATAAAAATTAATTAAAAGGTTAGTGGAAATAATTAACAACTTTAGCAAAGCTGCAGGGTACAAGATAAACCCACATAAATAATCAGCATTTCTGTATATTTCCAACAAAATTCAGCAGCAGAAATTAGAGAAATTCCACTTAAAATCACTCTAGACAATATAAAATATTTAGGAATCTATCTGCCAAGACAAACACAGGAATTATATGAACACAACTATAAAACACTTTTTACACAATTAAAACTAGGCCTAAATAATTGGAAAAACATTAATTGCTTATGGGTAGGAAGAATAATAAAATAATAAAAATGACAATCCTACCAAAATTAATCTACTTTATTCAATGCCAAACCTATCAAATACCAAAAGACTTTTTTAAAAATAGAATTAGAAATTAAAAAGGTTTTGTACAAACAAAACCAATGTAACCAAAATTAGAAGGAAAACAACAAACTGGGAAAATATCTATAAAAAAACTCTCTGACAAAGGTTAAATTTCCCAAATATATAAGGAACTAAGTTGAATTTACAAAACATCAAGCCATTCTCCAATTGACAAAAGATCAAGGGACAGGAATAGGTAGTTTTCACATAAAGAAATCAAAACTATCAATAAGCACATGAAAAAGTGTTCTAAATTCCTCCTGATTAGAGAAATGCAAATAACTACAACTCTGAGGTACCACTTTACACCTATTAGACTGGCCAATATGGCAGCTTGGAAGAGATGTGGCAAAATTGGGACACTAATGCATTGCTAGTAGAGTTGTGAATTGGTCCAACGATTCTGGAGGGTAGTTTGAAATTATGCCTGAAGGGCTTTTAAAGAATGCCTGTCCTTTGATCCAGCAACAGCACTGCTAGGTTTGTACTCCAAAGAGATAATAAGGAAAATACTTATACAAAAATGTTTATAGCTGCTCTCTTTGTGGTGGCAAAAAATTGGACAATGAGAGAGTATCCATTTATTGGGGATTGGCTGAACAAATTGTGATATCTGTTGGTGATGGAATATTATTGTGCTAAAAGGAATAATAAAGTGAAGAATTCCATGTGAATTGGAAAGACCTCCAGGAATTGATGCAGAGTGAAAGGAGCAGAACCAGGAGAACATTATACACAGAGACATGTGTATAATGTTCTCCTGGCTCTGCTCCCATTGTGGCAAATTCAAATGTAATAGACTTTTCTACTAGCAACGATGCAATGATACAGGACAATCCAGAGGAACTTATGAGAAAGAATCCAGAGAAAGAACTGTGGGAGTAGAAACACAGAAGAAAAACATATGATTGATCACGTAATTTGATGGGGATATGATTAGGGTTTCGATGTTAAAAGATTGCTCTACTGCAAATATGAATAATATGGGAATAGGTTTTGAACAATGATACATGTATAACCCAGTGGTATTGCTTGTCAGCCCTGGAAGGGGGAGGAAAGAGGGGTGGGAAAATTCATAAATCATGTAACTATGGAAAAATATTCTAAATTTAAAAAAAATAAAATCTCACCTAAATCAAAGATATGATTAGTCCAAATGGACAGTGTTCTCATAATTCCATGAAGTGGTGCCTCTGTGGAAGCATGGTTCCCTCTGCAGAAGAGATTCTCAAAATCTATCATCTATTTCAACTTTATAAAACCTATGATTATGTTTCTCTTAATAGTATAAGAAAATAGCATAGGCATCTTATGCTTAATAATGTAAGCATTTAGATATACATATGGATTTATATATATATGTATATATATACATATATATGCAAATAATTCCATTTCCCTAAGTCAGATTTTTAATCAGGTTTAAACCTTATTATTATTATTGCTTAAGTAATAAAGTTTCACTTTTTAAAAGTGCTTCCCCAATCTGATCACAACTTTATACCTTGTTTCCAAATTTGCTGCTTCCTGAAGCATCTGGTCTGTGACAGTGTCTGTGTTAAAAAACTCCTTGGCTGTAGGAGTTCTTCCTTTCTGGAAGCAGGCAAGGACTTGGCATTGAGCAGGGCCCTGGCCCCAGAGGGCACTTGGTAATGGACGGGATCTTCCAGCAAGCGGAGTCCCTCCTCAGAGCCAATGGGGGCTTCACACTCTTCAACCAGATGTTGCTTCAAGTTTTTGTCATAGTAACTCGAAATGGCATGGCAGGAGGTACAGAGGAGCAACTCATCATGGGAGTTATGGTCCTTCGTCTCAATGGGGAAGTGTTTCTGGTACTCATGGGGAACTATGTTCTTCCTGAAATGATACCCCCACCCCACCCCCCAAAACATTCAACACTGTTGTGCCAGGATTCTAAATTTCCTCATTTATGTCTGAGATCAAAGGCAATCTGGAATGGATGAAGGATCTGACCATTTAGTTTTTATTCTGAGCTCTAAATCACAAAGAAATCCTGGATGATTCACCTAAAGCAGGTAATAAACTGCCATTCAATGTGCCTAGAGCAATATGGGATCATGAAAAGAGAGAAATAGACTTTGGACAAGACTCGGATTCAAATCCTGTCTGACACTTACTAGATAGGTGACCATCGGCCTTGTCTCACTTGCCACTTGTCTCATCTGTAACATGGAGATGACACTTGAAGTACCTACCTCACAGCACAGGATTGTGAGAGAAAAAAAATAAGATCATCACGTTAAATGTTTTGCAAACTTTAATGTGCTGTGAAATTTCAGACATAATTATAACTATCCTGCCAGTATGTGGGTACAAATAACTTCCTGACTTCATTATGGGGGAGCTACATAGGCCAGAGAGAACTTCTTGGGAGTAGGGGCTGGTTGTTTCTCAAGGTCTTTTTATACTCATTGCCTAACAACTGTAAATGTTGGGTGAATGAGAGAAAACACTGGAAGAATTAAAATGTTTTTTAATAACCTTTGACATTAGTATAAAATTAACAAGTTCACCCTGAGTTTTCTTTTTTTAAAATCACTTTTTCAGAGCACCACACAGTGAACAATCTCTTCTTAGAAAACAGAATATCTGACTGCTTAGCCCAGAGGGCAGACTCTGAACTAATGGTAGAAGTCACACAGGGGAAGATGTGGCCCATGACTGGCATTGTTCTGAAATATAATAGACTACTTCATGAACTGATGCATGTCCTCTCAGTGAAGATGAAGACTGTGTGATGGAGATATCACAAAGGGAATTTATTCTTCAAATAAAGGGGGAATTTGAATTCCAACATCTTAACTATAGGAGTCTACGAGTTAATTATACCCTAATATCTTGGGGAAAAAAGCAATGTTCTTTCATCTGGGGAAGATTGTAGCCCTAGGGTCTTTATTGTACTCATTCACTAAAATTCTCTGTCATTTTCTAACAGGAACTCTCTTTTGAGAAATTCCATGGTCAACACAAATATTTGTCCCACCTTTCAGGAAGACTTAAAGTGATTTATGGAGGGTCATACAACAAAGCTAAGAAGTAAACATTGTTATCCAGACTCAACCTTGTAGTCAAAGAATACATGAAAACTCTAACCCCATAAGACACCCCTCTCCCCCAGAATACTCTAAATAATCTGCAGATCCTTTTAGAAAGCAAAATTCAAGACTCAAAATGCTTTCGGGATCACTAAGAAGAAACAGATGAAAAGAATGTCAGAAAGAGGGGGAAAAAGTATAAAGAAAATGTCCATTATTTCCTTCCTGAATGAAGGGACCCTTCAGGGATACTTCTTAATCTAACTGCATTATTGAGGAATTTTTCCCCTGGGGTGGACCTAAGAGAAGCCTCCCTCTTAAGCGAAGTGAACATGGGATAGGGAACAGTTCCTCAGAAGCAGGGAAGAATTTCCTACAAAGGACTTTGCAACTCCATGAGAGATCTGGAAGTCACTGGAGACAACACTGCTAGCTATGTTGATAGTCCTGGGGAAGGGGTCACAATTCTGCATTGCTCTTGTCCACACATCACTTCATTTGGGGACCAGAGGCAGATGGACCAAGAAGTCCCAAACTCACTGTATGTTGGATTCTTTCTTGCCATGTGCTACGTAGAGATTCTCTTTAAACATCAGATAATGATCCTTTGGGGATTCAGGCTGTCCAGATGGCTCAGATTGCATCTTGACCACAAAAGGATCTTCACTCATTAGTTCTTGAAAAAGGAAGAGGAAAGAGACTTTAGAATTTGATCGCCTGCCTTCCCAGCTGCACTGCCACCATGACACCCTTCGGACTCCCAGATATTGCCATCTGACTCCCTAATGTATGCTGAGGACTCCAGAGCCTTTCCCTTTGCCCTATAGCTGAGCCCTCCTTTGTGCTATCTGCCCTGATTAGAACATGAGCCCCTGCAAAGCAGGGCCTATCTCCTTTTTCTCTTTGTGTCTCTATCATTTAAGGCAGTGCTTAATTTTTTTCATAATCCTTACCCTCTCTTTTAGTATCATTTCTAAGACAGAAGAGTGGTAAGGGCTGGGCAATTGTACATAAGTGACAGCTAAGAAGCATCTGAGGGCAAATTTGAACCCAGGTCCTCTTGACTCCAGGCCTGGTATTCTATCCATGGTGCTACCAAGCTGCACTTACAGTGCTTAATAAATACTTTTTCATTAATTTGCTGCCCATTGAAAAGCACAACACATAGAAGATCCCCTCCTTGAATGTTGCCATGTCTGGCTCTGAAGTCCCCACCTGCCTATTTTCTGGGATCCTTTCTTACTGAAGCTGCCTGGCCCTACTCTAGAGGTCAGGCTTGCCAAAAACCAAAGTTCTGACACTCCTTATCTTCAGGTGTTTCAGTCAGTCTTCCCAAATAAATCACTTGAAAGATGACAAGGTCAAATAAACTTTTAATAACTCTAAGGGCAGGTTTACATAAAATGAGCAACAATGACCAAAAGGAACAGAGCTAAACATGATGGACAGAGATTAAGTGAGCCTTCATCAGCAATTATTTCAGGACCTTAAGTTAAATCTCCCTTTTTAAGTCTGTAAATCTCCCCATTTTTCTTTCCTTTTCTCATTCTTCACCAATCTGCCTCAGGAGCACTCTTCTCCTCCATTCTGTCTCCTACCTGGGGGTAGGACCTCATGTCCTACCTCCAATGCCTTTGTCTATATACCACTGAGCTTTCCTTCTATCACAAGTGCATAGACCGCTGCCTAACTATGCCTCCTCCATCTTGTGTTTGTGAAGTCAATTTCTTGAATATCACGAAGTCTTTTGTATTGAATTTCATCTTAGATTCAGTCCAATTCCAAAGATATCAGACTCTGACCCACAAGACTTCTGAGTGTAGCCCAAACTAAATTAAAATGTAATTAGAAAATGTTTAATAAATGAAAATACATTACAATAGGTAATGTTAATTTGGGTTTTCCAAGTCAATATGAGGGTGCACAAGGATGTATTTCTATCTGAGTTTGACACCATCGTTCTAGCCACTGAAGAACTTTAGGGATTCTGAATCTGTCATCTTATGGTCTGGCTATGCCTCCTAGCCTTGTGGTGTTTTCAATTTTGATTAAAAAAAGATTATAAAGAAAACTGAGAAAATGGAGTAAAAGTGCTCCTTTTGCTTTAATGGACTGTTGAGAGATAAATACGAAAAAGTGTTAATTGTCAAATTAGCTTTCCTGGTAATTAAGCCCAACATAATAAGAGTACTGTTACACAGGGTAAAATCTCATTTCTTTTTTAATTCAGGAGATCAAAACATAGCAAATTCAAATTAAAAAGACTCAAACTAAAATAATGACAATCACATGGATTTACTTTTGGCTAATTCACAGTGCTTGTTTTGAATTAACCATTCAGTTCCTAAAGGCACTATACCAGGGGTACCAAATTTCCCCTCTAAATTTCCTATTAGCCATTTCATTCCATTAGCTATACCAATTATACAAGGGGAAAAAATCTCATTGTCTAGGAAATAACATTTGTTTGGAGTTAGATACTACCCAGAACAAATATGTCATGTGCCTTTCTCCTGAGAAACACAGATCTCTTTAGCTCACTCATCTCCATAGGAGACAGATGAGGGATAAGAACAACATTCATTATTTTATAGATGGGGAAACTGGAGGTAGGTCACAATAAAATCAGTGGCAGAAGAAGGAAGCAAATGAAAGTGCCATTCTCACAAACAGATGCAAATACAGACGTGCTTCTATCTCATCAAATGAGATAGCATTTGGAAAGCACTTTGCAAATACTAAAGTGCTATAAAAATGTTTATTATTATAGCTATTACTATGATGATGAGGATGACATGGGGCTGTCATTGTTTACAGAAAAACATGAATTAAGTTGAAACAATGATTTGGGAAAAGTTAGTTTCACTATTATACTATCTGATTTGCCAAATGATATAGCAGAATGCCATGATATTATGGGGCTATTTAGTTTAATTTAGTTTTGTCTTGTGAGGCAGACCAGTAGTGTAGCTGAACTTGAAATCAGAAAGACCTGACTCAGGTTGTGACCCTAGGGCAAGTCAAGTTAACCTCTCTCAGCCTTGGTTTATTGATCTATAAAATGAAGATAATAAAAGCACCTACCTCACAAGGTTATTGTGAAGATTAAATGAGCTAAAATTTGTAAAGCACTTTGCAAGCCCTTAAACCATAATATAAATACTAGGTTGTTTTTTTTTTAAACTAGACCTGTAATTTCACTGTATTAGTAAATTCTGATGGGGAAATTCCTCTTCCAACACAGATGGGTGACTGTTTTGCCCAATATATTATTTTAAGTTGCCTGAGTCACTGAGAGATTGCAGGATTTGCCCAGAATAATCTCTATTTAAATTTTCATAAAGAAACAAGAGTTTTTTCAAACCAAGAATTTTGGTGACCTAGGACACCTTTAATATATGGGTCTATTATTAAGCAATTAATTTTTATTAAGAGATTTTCATATTCATAAGGATAATGTGTAATTCAGGCTTAATTTAATTTAATTAATTGTTTTCATTAATTTAACATTTTTTAGTGCCTACTTTTACCTAAATTTTAATAAACTACTTTTATTTTAAGATGCAGTTTGGCTCAGTGGTAAGAATTCTGGATTTGAAGTCAGAGAACATGGTATGGAATCCTGGTATGTTCGAATTAGAATACAGGATCATAGATTCAATGTTGGAAGAGACCTCAGCGGCTATCTAGTCTCGCTATCCCCTCATTTTTCCAGTTGAGGGAATGAGACTGAGAAATGTTAAGTGAATTACCTTAAGTTACATAATTAATAAATGACAGAACCAGGATTCCATACCATGTTGTTTTTTTTAAACCCTTACCTTCTGTCTTAAAATCTATACTAAGTATGAGAATATAAGAGTGGCTAGGCAATTGGGGTGAAATGATTTGTCCGGAGTTCACACAGCTAGGAAATGTCTGGGTTCATATTCAAACCCAGGACACCTTGCCGCTATCTCCAAGTCTTGTGCTCTACCCACTGAGCCATGAGGTGCCCCATAACTCATATGTTTCATTAAGTCAAAGTAAAGTTTTCTCTAGAATTCTGAATTGGGGATATATTATAGTGATTGGAATAAACAAATAAAATTCTTCCTTCAAGACCCAACCATTTTAAACATCTAGGGGCAAACTACTCTTTCCTCAGGACAAATGGCACATTTTAATGTTGAAAGCTGAGAGCTTTGCAAATAATATTTTTAAGTGACAATTGGAGAAATTGAGTCATAGAAAAATTAAGTGATTTATTTTGTACATAGTAAGAGAGAAAATTTGTGATGGAGCTAGCACTAGAGGAACCAGGTGCATTGACTAAGGCAAAAAATTTTACTTTGAAATAGAAATGTTCATCCTGCCAGGCATATCAATCAATGTAAAACTTTTCACTTTGAAATAAAAATATGTATCCAACTATTTCTTTATAAAATAAAATGCATTGTTGTCAATTAATGCTGCTTGGTCCTTCTTAAATTATGGTCCTTCTTTAGAAACTGAACCCAAGCTCCTTGTTTCCCAATCTAATATGCCACAATGACACATTGCTGTCTTTTAGGCTGTAGACACTTTAATAATTAATTAAGCCCCTTTTGTTTGTATATGTAGTTTGGAAATCCTCATCTTGGGCATTATCAGAGTGATTTGGATCTCTCAGAAGTCTAGTACTTGGATGACACTTTGGAAAATAGTTTACTAGAAACATTCCCAAAAGTCACACATACATCATTAGCTTTTCAATTGTTCTGAAATATGACCCATCTGTTCTTAGATCTTCAGCATCCCAATTGCTGGAACGAAAAAGAGGCGATTTGTCCAGAGGAAAGTTGAGTATGGTTTTAGCGAGGAACTTCAGGCTAAGCCCATTTGGAAGCAAATCTCTCCTGAAAGAGATGAAGTAAGTAAAACAAGGGACCAAGGACTGAAGAGGAAAAATAAAAGGGTTATTTGATCTCTTCTGGTTGCCTGACGGTCTTCTAAGAAGAATAGTAACTAGAAGGAAATACTTGACTCCATTTATCAACCTCTTGTCTGTGGGTAAATGTGCTGATAGGCTCAAGCCCAAGTTACTGTAGTTTATTTCTGAGTTGCCTGGAAATAGCCCTTTAGCCAAAATCCTAGAGTTTCAAGATAAGAGTGCTATAAAGCATAGTACTCTCTGAAGTATTTGGCTGCCATTCCATTTCAGGTACTCTAATAAACTAAGAATGAAAGGTAATATACTTCTGGAACACATTACCTCAAGAGGAAGTACAGGATTGTGGGGGGGGGGGGGCTAGGCAGCTCAATGGATTTAGATCTGGGCCTACAGATAGAAGGTCCTGGGTTCAAATTTTGCTTCAGGCATTTCCTAGCTGTATGACCCTGGGCAAGTCTCTTAACTCCCATTGCCTAGCCTTTACCTCTCTTCTGCCTTTGAACCAATACACAGTATAGACTCAAAGATGAAAGGTAAGGTGGATTAGTTCAGTCTTTCTGGAAAACAATTTGAAATCATGTCCAAAAAGTACTAAACTGTATGACACCTTAAACCCAGTGATATCACTACTAGGCCTAAACAAGTTCAAAGAAAGAGGGAAAGATCCTAAAAGTACAAAAATATAAGGGTTTTTTTTTTTGGCACAAAACTGGAACTAAGGGGATGGTCAACAAATTATGGCATATGAAGGGAAGGCTTTAAGAAATGATGAAAGGAACAGTTTCAGAGAAAACTGAGAAAACTTGAATGAATTGAGAAGAATGAATGAAAAGAACTAGAAGAGTTTATACTGTAACGACCATTAAAAACAATTTTTTTTTTTATTAAACCCTTACCTTCCATCTTGGAGTCAATACTGTGTATTGTGGTAAGGGCCTATCCTTCGAGAGGGTTTAGAGGGTTGATGCCTGTAGGAGGTCAGCAGCCTCCTAGTTCTGGAGTAGGGGCTAGACTTGAGTGGTAAAATGCTCAGAAAAATCAGATAAAGAAGAAGACTTCAGAGATAATGAATAGGATTATACCATATTGTAGTCTTTTTTGGACTACAGGGGTATGGTGTCCTTGGAATGTGCCTTCTCGAACTACATCTCGTCATCATTGATATATTGTTAGGAGTATCGAGATTAGGCCAATTATAAGGAGTAGTGTAGAATTAAAATGAAATCATATAATTGTGCCTGATGTCAGTAGAAGCACTGATAGTGCTCCTGTAAGTGGCCATGGGCTAGGGTTAACTATATGGTAGGCATGTGTTTGGTGTGTCATTATGAGTTATCATGTAGGTAAAGGCTGACTAGAAGGGTAAAAACGTAAGCTTGAATTATTGCTACAGCTAGTTCTAGGATTGTTAAGAGGAATAGAATTGAGAATGTAATGGTTGATACAGTTATGCTAATGGATGAAAGGGCTAATGTGGCTGAACCAATCAGGTGAATTAGTAAGTGTCCTGCGGTAATATTAGCTGTTAGTCGACTGCTAAGGCAAGAGGTTGAATAAATAGGCTAATTGTTTCGATAATAATTAGTATGGGGGTTGGAGTACCTTGGGGTAAGAAGTGGGCTAATGAAATTTTAGATTTGTTTCGAAAGCCTATATAATTACTGTACCAGCTCATAGTGGAATAGCTATGCCAATATTTATTGATAATTGTGTGGTTGGAGTGAATAAGTAGGGTAGAAGTCCTAGGAGGTTAGTGGAAGCAATAAATAGAATCAGGGACATTAATATAAGGGATCAGGTTCGACCTTGTTTGTTGTGTATTGTCATTATTTGTTTAGTGATAAGACGAATTAGTCAGATTTGTAATGTTTGAATGGGATTAGGAAGTCATCATTTAGGAGAGGATAAAATAATGCATGGAAATAGGATGATAAGTGGTAGGTAGGGTTGTAATACCTATAATTGTTGGTGTGATGAATGGGGCAAATAAATTTTCATTCATTTGTTTTCTCAAGGTGAGGATGTTTTTGGGGTTTTTGTTTGTTCTGTAGGATATGGGATTTGTGTTAGTGTTTGATTAATTATTTTGAGTTGATAAATACAAAATAATGTGATGATTATAAGCAAGATAGTGGTAAATCATGTAGAGGTGTCTAATGGTGGCATATTTTTTGAGGAGATATTATGTCTCGTGCATACTTGAAAGTATGGGAATGAGGGCTCAAAAATGATTGCATTATAGATGATCACTTTTCGAAATATTTAAGTGAAGTTATTTCTAGGACAATAGGTATAAAACTGTGGTTAGATCCGCAGATTTCTGAACATTGACCATAGAATACTCCTGGTTGAGATGATGTTAGGGTGACTTGGTTTAGTCGTCTTGGGATAGCATCAGCTTTTAGTCCTAATGATAGAACAGCTCATGCATGTAAGACATCTTCTGAGGAGATTAATATACGGATAGGTAGTTCTATAGGTAGAACTACTCGATTGTCTACTTCTAGTAGTCGTAGTTGGCCTGGGGATAGGTCTTGAGTAGGGATTATATAGGAGTCAAATGTTAAATCATCATAGTCAGTATATTCATAGCTTCAGTATCATTGATGACCCATAGCTTTAACTGTAAGATAGGGGTTGTAAATTTCATCTATTATATAGAGAATTCGCAATGAGGGTAGAGCAATTAAGACTAAAATTACTGCTGGTATGATAGTTCAAATTGTTTCTACTTCTTGAGCGTCTATAGTGCTTGCGTGAGTTAGTTTTGTGGTTAGTATTAAAATAATGATGTAGAGCACTAAGGAGCTAATTAGAAAGACGATTATTTGTGTATGATCATGAAAATATATTAATTCTTCTATAATAGGAGAGGTAGCATCTTGAAAACCTAGTTGTATAGGATAGGGCATTTAAGATACTTATAATTTAACTATGGCAAAGTTATGTAATGATTTTACTAGTATCTTTAGAGAAAGTCATAGAGGTTATGGGGGTTGACTTGAAATCAGTCTAAGGGGGTTCGATTCCTCCCTTTCTTGTCTAAGTTTTAATAAACACCGGTTGTTCAAATGTATGATAAGGGGGTGGACAGCCGTATAATAATTCAATGTTGGTTGTAGTTATTTCTACATTTATAATTTCACGTTTAGAAGCGAAGGCTTCTCAGATAATGAATACTTTTAGAATTACGGCTGTTAGTGAGATGAAGGAACCAATAGATGAGAGAACATTTCATATAGTGTAAGCTTCTGGGTAGTCAGAGTATCGGCGTGGTATACCTGAAAGCCCTAGAAAATGTTGAGGGAAGAATGTGAGGTTTACTCCAACAAATATAATAAAGAAGTGAATTTTTGTTCATAGGTTGCTGAGTATATAGCCTGTGAATAGAGGGAATCAATGGACAAAAACCCCCTATAATGGCAAACACGGCTCCTATAGATAGGACATAGTGGAAGTGGGCTACTACATAGTATGTGTCGTGAAGTACAATATCTAATGATGAGTTGGCTAGAACAATACCTGTTAAACCTCCAATAGTAAATAGAAAGATAAAGCCTAAGGCTCATAGTATAGCTAGAGATCATTTAATGTTACGTCCATGTAGGGTAGCTAGCCAGCTAAATACTTTAACTCCTGTAGGAATTGCAATAATTATTGTGGCGGATGTGAAATAGGCTCGGGTATCTACATCTAAACCTACGGTGAATATATGATGGGCTCATACAATGAAACCTAAGAATCCAATAGACATCATGGCTCAAACTATTCCTATGTAGCCAAAAGGTTCTTTTTTACCAGAGTAGTATGTTACGATATGGGAAATAATTCCAAATCCGGGTAGGATTAGAATATAAACTTCTGGGTGACCAAAAAATCAGAATAGATGTTGATATAAAATAGGGTCGCCTCCTCCATCTGGATCAAAAAAAGTGGTATTTAGGTTTCAATCAGTTAGAAGTATAGTAATACCTGCGGCTAGTACGGGGAGTGAGAGAAGTAGAAGCACTGCTGTGATTACTACGGATCATACAAATAGAGGGGTCTGATATTGAGATATAGCAGGAGGTTTTATATTAATAATGGTAGTAATAAAATTAATAGCCCCTAGGATGGATGAGATTCCTGCTAAGTGAAGTGAAAAAATTGCTAAATCAATGGAAGCTCCTGGGTGAGCAAGGTTGCCTGCCAGTGGGGTGTAGACTGTTCAGCCTGTCCCAGCTCCTGCCTCAATGGTTGAGGATGCTAGTAAGAATAGAAATGATGGGGGAAGAAGTCAGAAGCTTATATTATTTATTCGTGGGAATGCTATATCAGGAGCGCCAATTATTAGTGGTACAAGTCAATTACCAAACCCTCCGATCATGATAGGTATGACTATAAAGAAGATTATGACGAAAGCATGAACGGTGACGATAACTTTGTAAATTTGGTCATCTCCAATTAGAGTTCCAGGTTGACCTAACTCAGCTTGAATTAGGAGACTTAGGGCGGTGCCAACTATTCCTGCTCAGGCCCCAAAGAGTAAGTATAGAGTGCTGATATCTTTATGATTTGTTGAAAAAAGTCAACGGTTAATGAACATAGGTAAAATGGCTGAGTTTAAGTATTGAACTGTAAATTCAAAGACAGAGAGTAATATCTCTTTTTACCATTAAACTGAGGCCGAAAGTTTAGGCCCCTAGTTGTTAATTAGGATAAAGCAGGATAAATACCTGCCAGTTTAGCGCATGAAAGGCAGGTGAGCCCAGGGGGCTCTCCCGTCTTCTCTCCCTAAAAAGGCGGGAGAGATATTATGTTTTTAGCAAAGGCTAGTGACTTGCCCAGGGCCACACAGATGGGAAGTGGCTGAGGCCAGATTTGAACCCAGGACCTCCTGTCTCTAGGTCTGGCTCTCAATCCACTGAGCTACCCAGCTGCTCCCTTTTAAAAACAATTTTGAAAGATCTAAGTATTATGCTCAATAGAATGACCAATCATGATTCCAGATGACTAATGAAGACAGAAAGGTGGAGGAATTAATATGCAGAATGAGACACTTATTTTTTGGACATGCTAATATTGGAATTCGTTTTACATGACTATGTATATTTACTAGAAGGGTTTTTTTTTCCTTTTTTTCTCCAAGCATAGATAAAATTTGGGGAAAGAGAAAATGAAAGCTTATTAAACAAAAATTTAGTGGTCAAAGAACAATTAATAAATATAATAGATAAGTTTATTAAGGAAAATGTCAACAATGATATATAATATGCTATGACTTTTGAGAGGCAATCAAAGCAGTCCTTAGAGGAAAATGTATATCTCCAAACACTTTTATCAACAAAAAGAAATGAAATAGATAAATTACTTGGGTATATTATATTTTTTTAAACCTTACCTTCTATCTCAGAATTGAAAATGAATTTTGGTTCCAAAGCAGAAGAGCAATAAGGGCTACACTAGGAAGTGTATGAGACCAGATTTGAACTCAGGCCTTTCCTCTCTAAGACTGGGTCTCTATCCACTGAGCCACCTAGTTGCCCTTTTGGGCATACAACCTTAAAAAAAACAACAACTAAAAAATCAGCCAGCTCAAAAGCTCAAGCTAAAAATCAAAACAGAGATTCTGAAAATTAAAGAAAACTAATAAAATTAAAAACAAAACACCACTTCCCAGCTGTGTGACTCTGGGCAAGTCACTTGACCCCCATTGCCCACCCTTACCAATCTTCCACCTATGAGACAATATACCGAAGTACAAGGGTTTAAAAAAATAAAATAAAATAAAAAACAAAACAAAACAAAACAAAATTTGATTGATAAATAAAATAAAAATAAATAAAATAGGAACTAGTATTTTGAGGAGGAAAAAAAGACAAGGTATTAGCTCATCTTAATAAAAAAAATAAAAGGAAGAAAAAACTAAATTGTCAAGATAAAAATGAAATGGAAGAATTTGCGAAAAATGAAAGGAAACCATCAAACTATTGTCCAGACAGATGTCAACAAAGTCTCAAATGAAGTGGATGATTAATAGAACAAGAAAACTGAGTTTAAATAACCCAATCTCAGAAAAAAATTAAATAGTCCTTAACTGAACTACCAAAGAAAATATTAGGGCCAAATGAATTTATAAGTGAATTCCAATAAAAACTCAAAGTCAGATAATTCCAATATTATATTAACTGTTTGCAAAAAGAAGAAAAGAAGAGATTCTATCAAATATCTTCCATGATACCAGTATGGTTGTGGCACCCAAGCCAGGAAGAAACAAAACAAAGAAAAAAATTAGAATACCCTTAATGAATATTGATTTATAAATTTATAACAAAATTTTAGCAAGGAGGCTAGAACAACATGTCAAGACAATGATAGTGATCAGGATAGATTTATAGTAGGAATTTAGGATTAGTCCAATATTAGGAAAATTAGAAACATGATAGTCCATATTAATAGTGGAAAAAAACTGCAATTTCCTCAATAGATACAGAAATGACCTTTGACAAAAACACCTATATTTGTCAAAAAACACTAAGAAGCATAATAGTAAATGAACCTTTTCTAGATTTCTTTTACAAGACTCAGCATCATATATAAGCGGGAAAATGCCGGAGATATTTCCAAGATGAATTTAAATAAAGCAAAGATGTCCATTGCCACTCTCATCTGATATAGTGCCAGAAATGGTAGCTCTACAAAAAAAAAAACAAACAAAAAAAAACAAGAAAAACAAGAAAAAAATATTAAGGAAATAAATAGAGACCAAAGGAAACAAAATCATCAACTTTTACAGATGATATAATGAGAACCTTACAAGAGTTAACTTGGAATCCACAAACTTGCTTATTAATATTTTGATAGCTATTAAACTATAATTATTTTTAAATCATATTTAATTTATTTTATTTGTGAAATAAAAAGGGAACAAAGTGTGTTCTTAAGATAAAGCGTATACATCTTGCCAACCCCCCCCCCCCCCATAAGGAATGGAATATGTAAGTAAGTCTGTTTTAGTTTCAAGGATGCCTTGTTATTTTACGATTTGTCATGTCAAAAATATCAAGAGAAATAATGAAAAAATTATGAAATATCTCTGGCATTTTTCCACTTATATATGATGTTGAATTTTATGAAGACTTTATCTCACTTCAAGGACATCTTGTAATGGCTCTAGAAACAAGGGGAACAGCCCAGCTGTCCTATGTCTTCATGCCTTTGAAAATTTAGGGAAACACTCTTAACTTTACTCCTCCCACGTAGGGGCTCATGATAAGCTCATAGTATGCTATGTATCTTGCTATTTTCTCATTGGGGTAGACTTTACACCTAGATTGTAAGCCCTGTAAACGGGAATTGGACAGAAGCAGGAGGGGGTCTTTATAATGTTTATAACTGCGCCCAGCCATTGCCTTCGCCCCAGCTAGGCAAGTGCCCTTTCTCATGAGAAAGAAAAAATAAACTTTTGTTTCTTCTACTCTAACTTTCTGACTCCAGGCTTTTTTATTTGAGTGGACAGTAGGGTTTTTTAAATTATTATCCCACACATTTATATTTTTAAAAATCTTATTCAATGAAAGGGTTCATGACACAAAAAATGTTAAGCACTCCTGCTCTGTAGATTCAGCTAAAATTTTAATTAAAACCACTAATAAGCTCAGGAAAGCAAAATATAAAAACAGATCCACACAAAATCAGCATTTCTGCACATCATCAAGAAAACTCAACATGAGACAGATTCCATCTAAAATAACTACCGAATATATAAAATATTTGAATGTGTACCTATCAACATACATAAAGGAGTAACATTCTTTTCAGAAACAAAAACAGAAGACAATATGAATCATATAACTTTGGAAAACATAGAAAATTTGTTATTAAAATAAAATAAAGATAAAACATAAACAAAAAAAAACCCCAGACCTAAATAATTGGCAAGATTACTGATTGTTCATGGCTGAGCCATGCCAATAAATATAATCAAATGAAATTACCTAAGTTAATTTACTTATTCAGTACCATGCTTATTTTATTACTTTATAGAACTAGAAACATTTTTTTTTGTTTTTTAGAGCCAAAAAATTTTTTTATAAAATTATCTGAGGGAACAAAAGGTCAAAAATATCAAGAGAGGGGCAGCTGGGTAGCTCAGTGGAGTGAGAGTCAGGCCTAGAGACAGGAGGTCCTAGGTTCAAATCCGGCCTCAGCCACTTCCCAGCTGTGTGACCCTGGGCAAGTCACTTGACCCCCATTGCTCACCCTTACCAATCTTCCACCTATGAGACAATACACCGAAGTACAAGGGTTTTAAAAAAAATATCAAGAGAAATAATGAAAAAATATAGGGGGTAAAGGGGAGCTTACCAGATCTCAAACTATACTATTACAAAACAGTAATTTAAAAAAATTATGTGATACTGGTTTAAAAATAGGAAAATCTATCAATGGAACAGATTAGATACATAACAGTGTACCTAAAGAACACAATGCAGAAGAAATATTTATATATGCACTAATATTTCATACCATATGCTAAGGTAAGATTCAAATGGATAGGTGATAAGCATATAAATGATCATACCATAAACAGCTAAACATAAAGCAGCTAAAATTAGGAGTTAATAATGAAGGAAAATCTCCGGGGTCAGTTTTTCTTATAAAGGTCTTATCCAAGATTTTAAAGGAACTAATACACACATAAGAATAACAACACCAATGCTAGGCCTATATGCCAAAGAGGTTAAAAAAAAAAAAGAGGCAATGGAGTCAGATAGTTAAAGAAATTTTTTTGTACCAGCTCTCTTTGTTAAAGCACAAAACTGGAAGCTAGAGGGAGGTATTTATCAGCTGGGAAATAGCTGAACAAATTATGATATATGAATATGTTGGAATAATATTGTATCATGAAACAATAAAAAGACAGTTTCAGGGAAACCTAGGCAGTTCAGTATGCAATGATACAGAATGAAATGAGGACCAGGAAAACAATTTGTAGTATAACTTCAATGTAAAAACAAACAACTTTGAAAGTTTTAAGAATTCTGATCAATGCAATGCCCAATCATGACTCCAGAGGACAGATGATGAAGCAAAGTGCCACCACTTGACCAAAAGTTTTTGGACTCAAGAATAAGACATAATTTTAGATACCAATAATATGGGAAATTTGTTTTCCTTGACTATGCATATTTTTCCAGTGATTTTTTTTTCTTTTTTTCATTTGGGAGGAAAGTTGTAGAAAGAGAGGGTTAGGGATAGGAATTCAAAAAAGGAAAAGTGGGACAATGAAGTGTTGTTTATAATTCACCAAAGCCAAAAACTAGCAGGACTTCTTTGAAAGTTAAATGTTGAGTTTATTGCATAAGCTATATGAACTCTATAAACAAGCTGTATATAATAGAGATTCAGTGTTTCATGTGTGTTTCATGTTTCATGTTCTCTTTTCTTTTTTAATGTGTATATGAAAATGCTCATTTGGTTTATTATCATTAGAAAATAAAGACGACCAAATAAAGATGGCAACATAATATAATAGGTAGAATACTGGACCTGGAGCTGTGACCCCATTTGGGGTTTTCATGGCAAAGACACTGAAGTGGTTTGCCCTTTCCTTTCTCCAGCTCATTTTACAAATGAGAACTAAAATAGGGTTAAGTGACTTGCCCAGAGTCACATAGCCAGTAAGTGTTTGAGACATAATATGTACTGAGGAAGATGAGTCTTTCTTATTCCAGGCTTCAATTCCAGCAAAATCTACAGTGCCACCTTTCTGCCTCAGTTTAATCATCTACAAAATGAAGGGGTTGGTCTATATGACCTCTAAAAGATCAGATTTTTAATATGAAATCGATACTTTAAACTCTAAAACAAATTTCCTTTGGATTTATTTTAGACTAGATCCATGTTGGCAAACCTTTTGGAGAGCAACTGTCCAAACTGCAACCCAAAACTCATTTATTGCAAACTGCCAACATGGCAATTTAACCTGGACAATGAGGTTTTAGTTTAAAAAAAAAATAACTCATACATTAACATCTTTTGTCTTAAAGGAAAAACACAATAACAGAACTTTCAATGATAAAAACAACTTTTTATTGATAGGCAAAAGTTTGTATTTGGCATGCTTTTGAACAATTAATATGATTTTTGCTGTTGTATGCATGCTGATAATTTGTTTAACCTTGGCTCATACTTTGTAAGTTTGAGAGCAGCAGTGCAGCACTCAGGTCATCTGTTAGTCTGTTTCTGGTGTCAGATTTGATATAATTCAAAGCTGAAAACAACTGCTCACAAACATAAGATGATCCAAATAAAGTGAGGAAAGCAATCGCAGCTGCTTTCATTAAATTATTTGGCAGAGAATTCCACTCTTTAAGGGTTTCATTTTCAGAACTGTGTTGTACTTTGTCATCCCTTCTGTCTTCTCAAGTTTTTCACACAGATCATAGAATTTATTTTTGCAGATAGAGCTTTCTTGAAATTCCAATAGCTCCACTTCTAGGTTTCCTAAATCTAACCAGTGTAAGCAGGAAAGATCAAATTCTTCACATTTAGCTTTATCTGGAGAAGTAAGAAAACATAGGGTTGTCTCTGTCTTATGGAACTGTAAAAATCTGTTTCTAAAATTCATATTTACAACTGCAATTATGCTAGAAAATTCCTTGTAGATTTCCTTATGGCTTGTAGGATTATCTACACATGTCCAATTTTGCATTTTTTAGATTTGAAAATTATTTCAGTGGATCGCTTTTAAGGTCTCTTTCAAAACCTGAAGTTTTCTCTCAAATGTTTTGATATTGCAAAACATTCTTTATGCTATTTTCCTTACACCTTGTAGCTGTTTGTTCAGTACATTGAAGTATAGTGCAAAATCTGTAAAAAACATGAGGTTGGTAAGCCAGGCCATATCAGTGAGCTATGGATATTCCTGCCCCTTTTCATTCATAAAAGCCTAATTTCATCCAAGCAGACTATAAACCTCTTCAGGGCTTTGTAATCTGCTCAGTCACAGGATATTGTTGCACATAAGTAAACAATTATACTGTGTCTGAGCCTCCTCAAGAATTCAGAGTGTATGCCATGATGTAATTCACCATTTTTGTGACATCATCAAATTTTTTGCTATTTTCCTTGGCACAAAGAGCTTCTTGTTGTATAATACAATGGAATCGAATGACTTTTGTATCTTTAACAAAGAAGTGTATGAAACGAGATGTTGCCCCTACCATTGAAGGTGCCCCACCATTAGTAATTAAAAACACTTTTTCTGGTCTTAGGTTTCATGACAAAAAAGGCTCCATCACAGCATTGTAGATATTTATCCCCTGCGTTCATTTAGGCAAAGACACCAGTTTCACCAGCTCTTCTCTCATGATGTTACCAATAGTATAACACAAAATTGCTGCTACTCTTGCCTGATTATGTCTGTGCTTTCATCCAAGTACGTGAAGTAACAGGCCGCCTTTTGTAAGTCACTGGTGAGCTGCCAACTAAGAAACATCACTTGCCATGTGCTGGACTCTATCTTTAACAGTATTTCTGCTAAGTGACGTGTTGAATAATTTTATCCTTGTTTGTGAAATCGTGAAAAAGGGAATTACTCCTGGACAACATGGCCATTTTGATAATATCCCCATCAGAGAGGGGCTTACCATGTTTTGCTATGCACAATGAAATTTGAAAACTGGCAGCTGTCAGGTGATTTGTTCTAGAAAGATAGTTATAAAAACTAACATACTGGGAATGATATTTCTTCAATTTCCTTCACAAACTTTTTTTTTTAGTTTCACCAAGTTTGGTTGGCAACACACAACACTTACACTACACAGCATACATAACGCTATTCCATTGTGTTCAGTCACTCCAAATGACCCTGTTGTGGTCTCTTAGAATAATCATACATTATCTGTTTTTGCTTTTTTTCCCCCTGTACTCATTTTGGGGTATTTAAAACTTGGAGTCTACAAAAGCAAAATTTTAAAGAAATGAAGCACCCAATGCATATCTATCCCTATACCAAAAAGAGTTAAATTAGTTAACACTAAAGAAATGGATATTTCCTGAATCAACAATCTTAACTGGGGTTCCCTTTAAATTTTCTGACCACCAGTGCAAGGGGCAATGTTCCACTGACCACCGGCTTTTGGACTGCTCTGAAAAAGGTTTCTGGGTGCATTTCCTACCTTTTATTCATCTCCACTGTAATTGTGTTGGACCTGCTTCTTGGGGAATTTGTATAAATAAGATGATGTGGATGTGTAGCACCCATTTCCCGTACATAGGAGGCATGCAGACTTCCATCATCCATACTGTTCCAGAAAAGAGCAGGCAGGAAACAAACGCCACTCGTGTGTTAGGAAAGGGGGTCTTTATTACTTGTGCACCCTGGGGGATCTCTCCTCCTTACGCTGGGCCCCAAGCTTTGGTGGTATAGGCATTCTATTGCATTAGGTACATAACATCACTTGTTTTCTTGGTTTGGCACGAGAGATAATGCCTCGGCTATCTGGGACAGGAAGCAGGTGGTAAAAGGGGAGGCTGTCTGAGTCTTCTTGGCTGGCTGGAGCCAGAGCATGAGTAATGGTCAGACTTGGTCTGCATCTAGCAGCCTGGGGCTGATGGTCAGACCTTCAGCAGAGGGGAGAGACTGAATTTCTTCATCCATCCAAGCTCTCGTTTTCCCATTAGCAGGAGCCCAGGTTTCCTATGGACATCAGCCAATACAGAGATCCCCCTGACACACAGGTCGCAGAGAGCCAATGCCCACACAGCAGCTTCTCCCTGCACCCTGAGTGCGATGTCTATGCAATGACATTGTAACCTTTTGTGTACTGGATGCACAACATGTCAATAAGGGTGGGTGTCATTCGTGTAATGGACAGCTGCTGCTCTCTATGATAGGACCCGACACCAGCAATGATCGGCCATCCTGATGTGGAGGCCGGGTTGCAGCCTGAGCTCTCCCAGGATCCTTCCCTGCCACTTATTTCCAGGTATGTGAGCACCAGCTTCTTCCTTGCTGATGTCACCACCTGGCCTGCTTCCCTTGGCCTGTGCTGGGCAGTATAGAGTGCTGGCTAGAACACAGGAACATCAGAAGAGCTCACCAGATCAGGCCAAGGGCCCATCTCATCCTGCATCTCACAGTGGCCCACATCTATAATAAGGAGGGAGCACATACCCCTCAGGCCTAGTAAACTGTGATGGACTTTTCCTCCAGAAATTTGTCTAATCCCCTCTTAAAGGCTAGATGCCATCACCACATCATGTGGCAGCGAGTTCCACAGGTTAATTACAAGCTGGGTCAGTTGGTATTCCTCTTTTACTGGGGGGGGGTCACTGGTCCCCCACCCCGGTGTTCTTTAGCTTCTTTTTACAATGTAAGCCCCTTAGGGACAGGGAGCAGTTAGAAAAGTGAAATATAAATATTGTTAACAATAGTAATACTGTGCAAGATTGCATTTTTTAAAATTAAGCCCTCAGTATCCTAGTTAGATGGCTGCATTATGCTGTATTTCATGAACACTCACAGCTATGTGAAATTCTGTATGCACTTCTTTTCCAGTAGAATTGGAGAAGCATCTCTGTGGTTTACTTTTAAGATTATATAAAAATTAGTTTTGTGTGATGTTCTTACAGATAAGCCTCCAGGGCCCATGACATGTGTGGGGCTGGCTCTGCAAAGCCGCAACGTGGCCTGAGTGCTCCTCTCCCTTCCAGCTCTGCTCCCCTATAGCTATGCCACACTATGAGCTCTGCTCCCTTTCAGCCTAGCTCCTCTCCAACCCCACCACAGGAATCACCTTTAGCACAGACTCAACAGGCATTCTCACAGGGCATGTGAGCCACACCCCATCACACCCACAGAGCCTTACCCCAGACAGGAGGGAGGAAGTCCTCCCATTGGTCTGCTGGGCAGAAGGGCAGGGGGAAGTGAGGAATGTCCTCAGCAAGTGTAGAGAGGGGGAGGGGAACAGCTCTGCCCCAGTCCCCCTGGCTTTCTAGTAATGAACTCTGGTGAATTCTGTGCTGGGGTGATGGTGTGTGTGCCCACAGAGAGGGCTTTGAGTGCCTTCTCTGGCACATGTGCCATAGGTTCACCACCATAGGACTAGATTATCTCCTGATGACTTAGTCTTCTCTAGAGCAGAAAGAGCCCAATTTGTTTTCAAAGTTTAGTAACTGTAATGAAATAGCCACATGATGGCAGCAGAGGGTAAAGGATGAAGAACACTCCTAAGCCATCTTCTAGGCTAGGTTCATAGGATAGGATTTAGAATTGGGGGGCGGAGGGGGAGGAGGAGACAGAGACAGACAGAGACAGAGAGACAGGCAGAGACAGAGAGATAGAGACAGAGACAGAGACAGGGAGACAGAGAGAGACACTGAGAAGGAAAGAAAGAAAGAAAGA
>NC_058131.1:455048169-455074914 GCF_016433145.1 Gracilinanus agilis
CTCTCTCTCTCTCTCTCTCTCTCTCTCTCTCTCTCTCTCTCTCTCTCTCTCTCTTCTAGAAATCTCTAACAATCTTTCCTGAGATATCAGACAGGGCACTGAATATTTGACACTCTGAACCTCAAAGGTAGGGTGTGTGTGAAGTAACTTATGGAGGTAAAGTGGCTAACTTATGGAATTAAAAATGTTGAAATCAGTTCAGAATCTTAAGGCAAGACCAAGCAGGGTTGACCTCACCCAAAAGTCTAGCAAGAAGAGAGCCTGATTCATAAAGCTCTAACTGGGGAACAAAACCTAGAGACAAATAAATAAAAAAACAACTACTAATGGATTTTCTACAAAGACTACCTAGGAGACATGAAATAGGAGATAACAAAATGAAATAAAATCTCCTGAGGAAATAATTAGAAGTAAAATAAATAGTTCAGAACAGAAAGTGGTAAAGCTTGCTCAATAAAGGACTGCCTAAAAACAAAATCAGAATTACCATGACTTTTTTGAAGGTAGTGGCAATCTATTGCATATGGTTGTACTAATGTACTAATGCTAAGCCTTAGAATGCCTAAACCAAATCTCACTTTCCTGGCCAAAACTCCTCATTCCTTTATGTCTTTCTTGATGCCAATCTTATTCCCCACCCCTCCCACTTTCCTGCTTTCTTTTACCCTTAAATACTCGCTGGACTCCTGTTTTATTGAGAACAGCCCTTCTTGCTAAATATGAACTCTTCACTAGAGGTCAATTGCTATTAATTTACAACTCTACTATATTCTCATTAAAACTTAAGTTATTAAAAGCTGCTCTCTTATTTTGTCAAAACTCCTAATTTAACCCTTATTCTTCCATCTTTTCATATGTCTTTATACTTACACAGGATCCATCTGAAAATACATTTGGTACAGGGGTTAGGAGTGGATGGGTGAGGATTTTTGTTATTTTTTTATATACTGCTGCCAGCTTTCCCAATTATAATTATTAAATGATTCAAACTTGTTCACCCTGAGATTGTCTTCTTACTTTACTTCTTCACTGCTTGATCATCTTATTTATTCTTTTAAAATATAAAACATTGATATTTACATCTGACTGTGTTTTTCTGGTTCTACAAATTAAAAGCTCTTCTAATGTTGGCCCTTCCCTCCATAAAATTCTCAAATTCATGTGGCTTTAAAAATTGCTACCTTTTGTCTTTTTTTAAAAAAAAAAGTTTTCTTGATGCTTTAAAAAGAATTTTGGCTCATTTCTCAATCCTACCCCCTAAATATGCCTGACCCTACCTTCTAAAAAAGTATTTAAATAAAACCAACATATTGGCCATATATGATAATTGTAATAAGGGAATATAGGCAAGGATGTAATAAGAGGATTAGGCTAGGGGTAGTAGCTGGATGTAATAGGGAATAAGGCAATGAAATAAGATACTGAAGAAATGGGGTGATAAGGGACCAAAAACTGGAGGTAATTAAGGGAATAGGTTAGAGGTAGTAGGGAAATTAAGGCAAGAGGAATGGTTGGAATTGAGGATAAGGCAGGCAAGGGATTAAAGGTAGAGTGAATAGGGGGGATATGGCACTGTGGATAGGGGTTTGTGGATCCCTAAGGCAGTAAAGTGAATAAGGAAGGTATAATGGTAAAGGTGATAAATTGAGGTGTTAGGAGAAGTAAGGGAATGGCTGAGTTTAGGGAATACAACACGGAGCTATAAAGAGTTGCAAGGGCAGACAACTACAGCCTGAGAGACACAGCCTGGGACGCAGGATTTGAGACAGAGACACTAAAGAAACAGACTGAAGCCCTTTAGGTAGGAAGGGCACTTCTACAGACAAAGGTTAGGCCAGCCAAGAATGCCTTGAAACTGACTAGGGGCTGCTAGTCAGTTTCTCAGGTTTACAAAGGAACAGTTCAGAGGAAGTATTAAGATTGCACTTCCTCCAAAATGGACACCTTTAATCCCTCTGAACCCAGAGAGAATGTTATTCCTCTCTCTTCTCCTCCCTCTCTTATCAATCAACTGATGAAGTAGCCAAAGGTTTTGATTAAAGACAAAGAGGGTTTATTGATTTCTAGGGTTGATTGGAAGGGATGAAGGATACAAGAAAGCTTCAGGTCGGGGAGGGAAACAGGAACGTGAAACTGAGAAAGGACCTGCCTTAACTCAGCTCTCAAGTGGTTTTGTAATCAATAGGGTTAGGAAAGTTGGATACAATGATTCAATAGATAATTTGTAACAAGAGTAAGCCCTATTTGACTATTTAAACTATCAAGTTTAAAACTAACACTCCGATCTACCCTCCTTTCAAAACCTCATAGAAATTCAGGCAGGGAAAATGAAGATGGGGAATAAGGGAGGTTAGGGAGATTCAAAGGAAATATTTAAGCAATCAATTTTTAAGAGAAAAGCTGCAGAATATAGGTCAGATTTCAATCCAAAGAAAGAGTTCAGATTGACCCTTCTATTCTCTATGAGTCTCCCGGGTCAACTGAACTTCCTCAAAATTCTAAACCCTTCTCAACTGTCAGAAATTCTCCAACAAGGCCTTGCAGGGCTGACCTGCACCCTATTTGCACTACATAATATATATCTCATTTTACATTTTATCACCTACCATAACCTCTTTGTGGGGAGGAGTTAGACATGTCAGTTCCTTCTGGTCAAAATTTTTCATTGCTTTAATCAAAGCTTTGATGTATTTTTTTCTTTTGGATATTGATCATGGTGCAAATTATTCTTTCCATTCTGCTTACTTTCTTAAGGTAGCAGTTTATAGACGTCTCCCTAATTTCTTGTGAATTCTTCATATTCATCATTTCTAATGGTATATTAACTTCCTACAATACATTTTGTTCCACCATCTCTCAACTGATGGATGACCACTGTTTCCAGTTTCTTGTAATCACAAATGACTGCTCTAAATATTCTTGTAAATATGGTGCCATTTTCTCTGGCTAGGCATTTACCTGCTTAAGGTGTATGCCTAACAGTGATTTAGAAACTTTGTGACAAATTATAACATCACATCTCCTCAGTTCCCACCTGGATATGCATCTTTTAGACCTCTTTGGTTTCTTTACCATACCTGCCAGATACTTGCTTTTCAGTTTTCTCTTTTGTATTGTCTTTCCTGATTAGATTGTAAATTCCTTGAAGACAGAGACACTTTCATTTTCAGAGCAGGAATACCTGGCACATGGTAGGCACTTAATCAATGTATATTGACTGGTGATTAGTGACTAGTGACTTTTCTAGAATAATTACAAATTATTTTCCAAAATTATTAGCCCATTCAGTAACTCTGTTAACAAAATATTAGGAGCTATTGCCATTCAAAATTTACTGTTTAGTTATTGTTGTTGGTTGTTTTTGTTGACCAATCTGATAGGTATATAGAACCTAATATATTATTATATTATTAATGATTCAGAACATTATTTCATATCATTGTTGTTAATTTATGTTTCTTCTTTTGAAAACTATTTGTTCATATCCTTTAACTACTAGGGGAATCACTTTCATTCTCCAAAAACATGCTTATTTTTGCTGAGAAATTGCTTTTTAAGTGAAATTTTATATATTTTTAAATCACTAGGCTTAGTACATTTCTGCTTCTGTCATTTTTTTATTGTAGTGATATCTTGTATGATTAGAACTGGTGTTCTTATAAATATGTGATGTGTTTCTTAGTTGCTTCTAAAATAATTTCCTTGTCATTTGAGCCTTGAAACTCCACAATAATGAGTCTGTAGAAATTGAATTTAGAATTAAGTTCCTCTGATATCCTGTGAAATCTTATCTATTTGCAATTGTAGCACCATAGAGTTGGAATTGGTAGGGAGCTTATAGCTCATAATTTCCAACTCATTTTACATATGAGGGAACTAAGGAACACCAAGAGTGACTCCTGTGAGGTCATGAGTCATGTCCAGTAAATAATCCATGATTAAAATCCAAGTCTTCTGACTCTAATTACATCTATTGCATCATGTTTATGCCTGTTCAGTTCTTTGGTTTCAGTATTTACGGCAAATGTTCTTGTACAATTTAATATAACATTATGGTCAGATAGGCTTTTTAGAAAAAATTTTTATGTTCTATCTTAGAACTGATACTAAATATTGGCTCCAAGGCAGGCTGAGGGCTAAGCAATTGGCGATAACTGACTTACCCAGGGACATGTAGCTAGTTATATAGCTTAGGTCTGATTTGAACCCAGGACCCTCCTGTCTTCAGGCCTGACTCTATCTGTTAAGCCTCCTTGCTGCCCCAGATTATCTTCTTATACACAGTTTTTGGGAATCTTGACACTTCTTAAATTTTCACCCCTTACTCTGTCTTCCATAATCTATTATTGTTACCAACACTGATTTAAAAAACTTTTAAAAATAATTTTCTAAAAAAATTTATTTTTCATTTTTTCCTTCCGCTGCCACTTTGATGTTTAAAAAAGTGCTTCCATCTTTCATCCAACTGTAGCTTTTATTGGATTTATTGGATTATAGATTTTGCCAAACTCTTGAATTTCATCATCACGTTTCCCAGTTTTTTTAGTTCAATTCCATCTTTATTTTGTAATTTGATTTTTTGAATTACATTGAATAGCTTTGACATATTATCTATTTTATTTTATTTTTGATAAATTTCTAGCTTTGTGTGGAGGGTATTCTTATTGGTGATATTTTATTGTTTTTTTCTTTGGAGGGTTTCTGGTAGCTTTGCTTGGGTTTTTTATCAAGACCTCAATAAAGAAGGCCTTGACTGATTTCATATCTCTGTTTTTGACCTCCTATTGTGATTTCTGTGTCTTTAGCTGCCACAGGGAGATTTGGATATGATATTCTCCATCACTGATGATATTATTGTGGTCAACAGCCTCAGCCTCAAAGGCCTAGAAAAGGCAGATTCTGAAGAACAGCTCCACTTACTTGGTAAGTACATAAATGCTCAGCAGAGAATCACTATGATAATTGGCTTGAGCATCTGGTCCCAAATGAAATTCAGTTGCTTCTTCAACACATGTTGATTGAGGCCTTTCTATACAGGAGGCCTTAAGGAAGCCACTAAGGATGCAAAGAGGTGATGGAGTATGTGAACAGGGTCTGTAGTTCCATCAGATTGTTTCCTGTATGGGTGGATGGATATATGGGAATCATCACGAGCCTAGAGAAAAGGCTATTTAAAAGTCAGTACTTAATCCTGCCTCTCCAGGTCTCTTGACCTACTCAAGATCTGTTTTTAAATACTTCTAGCATCGCACAGAGACTCTATCTGCTCAGCACAACCAGGACTAATTGGTGGAAGTTACAAGGTTGCAGATCATCTTACAGTATGAAAAATAACTTTCTAACAAAATGGAATAGGCCACTGCAAATTCCTTATTGCTTCTTATTGTTTAGTTGTGTCGGACTCTTTGGGACTCCAAAGTCCACAGCACATCAGACCTTTTTATTCTCCACTATTTCCTGCAGTCTGTCCAAGCTCATAGTCATTGCTTCTATATAGCCCAACTCTCATAGCCATACTTTACTATTGGGAAAACCATAGTTTTGACTACACAAACCTTTGTCAGTAAGGTAATGGTTCTGCTCTTCAGATTGGTGAGAACTTTCCTTTCATGCAGCATGCCTTTTAATTCCATGGTTGTAGTTGTCATCTGCAGGAATCTTTGAGTTCAAGAGTATGAAAGCTGACATGACTGCCATTTCTTCTCCCTGTGTTTACCAGGAAGTGCTGAGTCCAGTTGCCATGATCTTCATTTTGTTCTTTAATGTTAAGCTTCAAGCCATCTCTCACCCTTTCCTCTTTCACCCATATGAAGAGGTTTCTTAATTCTTCTTCAGTTTCTGCCATCAGAGCGATGTCAGTATATCTGAGATTGTTGATGTTTCTCCCAGCAATGTCCATTCTGGTTTTTGATTCCTCCAATCTGACATTTTATTTGAAGGACCATTAAGTAAAATAAATAAAGAAGTAACAATAGACAGCCTTATATTCCTTTACTAATGTTAAGCCAATCAATTTTCCATGTTCAATTAAAAATCTTGCTATTTAACTCTCACACAGGTTCTTCAGGAAAGATGTGAGATGATTTGGTGCTTCCCTCTTGTCGAGTATTTGCCAAATTTTGTTTTGATCCACACTATCAAAGGCTTTAGTGTCATCAGTGAAGCCAAAGAAAATGTTTTTCTGGGACTCTGTTGCTTTCTCTAGAATCCAGCAAATATTGGCAATTTGGCCTTTGGTTTTTCTGCCTCTTCAAAAACCAGCCTGTACTTCTGGTTAATTGTCAGTTCATGAAGCCTAGCCTGTAGTATCTTAAGCATGACCTTGCTGGCATGTGAAACAAATGCAATTGTTTGGTAATTTGAACAATCTTTGGTTTTGCTCTTCTTACGATTAGGATGTAAATTGATCTTTTCCAGGCTACTTTTGAGTTTTCCTAATTTGCTGGCATATTGAGAGCAACATTTTAATAGCATTATCCATTCAGATTTTAAATAGTTTACCTGGAATTCCACAACTTCCACTAGCCTTATGGTTAGCAATATTTCCTAAGACCCACTTGACTTCATTCTCCATGATGCATGGCTCTAGATCTGTAAGCATACCATTGTGGTTATCAGTGATCTTTCTTCTACAGGTCTATATATTGTTGCCACCTCCTCCTAATCTTTTCTACTTCTGCTAAGTCTCTGCCATTATTGTCTTTTATCATGCCTATTTTTGCGTGAAAAGTCTCCTTGATATCTTAACTTTCTGGAAGAAATGTCTCTCCCATTCTATTTTTTTCTTCTATTTCTTTGCATTGCTCATTTAAAAAAAGCTTTTTACCTCTCCTTAATATTCTCTGGAGTTTTGTAGTTAGTTGGATATTCTCTTTTTCCTTTCCCTTTTATTCTATTCTCTGTTATTTGTAAATCCTCAGAACAACCATTTTGCTTTCTTGCTCTTCTTTTTCTTTGGGATATTTTTTGTTGCTGCCTTCTCTATGACATTAATAACTTCTGTCCATAGTTCATCAGCATTCTTATCTACCAGAAACAATCTGTTGAATCCTCCCCTCCACTTCATACTCCCAAGGGATGTTACATAGGTCATACCTATATTTTCTGATGGTTTTCCCTACTTTCTTCAACTTAAGTCTAAATTTTGCAATAAGAAGCTTGTGATCTGAACCACAGTCATCTCCAGGTCTTGTTTTAACTGACTGTAAAGAGCTCTTCTTTACCTTTGGTTGCAAAGCACATAATCAATCTAATTTTGAAGTTGACCACCTGATGATATCAAGGTGTTTAACATTGCCTTTTGGATTGTTGAAAAGTTGCATCTGCTTTGACCAGCAAATTATCTTGAAAAAACTCTCTTCCTCTCTACCCTACTTCAATTATCTTATTTTTCCTGTTTTAGCATTCTAATCCCTTGTTATGAATGTGATATATTTTGGAGAGGGTCATTTAATGTTGTAAATCTTCATAGAACTGAACCACTTTGACTTTGTAGGCAAACAAATATCATCCCATCATTTTTGAGATTATATTCCATTACTGCTTTTCTTATCCTTTTATTATCCATGAGGGTTATTCCATTCCTTTTGAAGGATTCTTGCTCCAAATAGTGTATGTAATGAAAACCTGAATTAAATCAATCCATTCCCATCTATTTAAGTTTAATGATGTTGATATTTAAACTTTTCATCTCCTATTTTATCATATCTATCTTACTGGTTCATATATCTTATATTCTAGGTTGCTACACAATACTGATCTTCACAGTATCAGACTTTCCTTTCATCATCAGACATATTTGGTCCAGCTACTTCATTCTTTCTGCAGCTATTCGGGGTTGTCTTCTGATCTTCTTCAGTAATGTGTTAGACACCTTCTAACATGAGGGGTTTATCTTCTTATATCCTACCTATTATCATTTTTTTTGACAAAGTATTTTTATTTTGACATCTGAATAAGCATTGACTCCTCAGGACAATGCCTTTGGTATCTTTTCCAACTTATTCATCAGCTTGTTGCACGGTGCCTTTCTCAGAAACATAGATGCCATCCAAAAATTTTCTGATATCCTTGTTTTTGACTGTGGTGGCCTGTTGAATGAGGGCAGCTGAGTTTGAGACAAGTTCAATATCATTTCCTTCAAGAATTAACTCATCTTTCTGAGCTTGAGAAACAGCACAAGCCACACCTGGCCTTATGCGCACTCTTCGGATGTATTTTTCACCCAAGAAATTTCTGATTTCAACAAGTGAGCCATTTTCTTGAATAACAACATTGATGGGGAAGTGAGCATACACAGACCTCATCTTGTAACAAAAACTCAAGGTTATGCCTTTGATCATGTTTTGCACATGACTACAGATTGTGCGCACAGTGGCCAGTTCTTTTCAATTTCCCCACCACTTGTCTACTCGGAGCCTTTTTTTCTTCTTTCCAAGGAGACTGAGCTCAACATTGATATGGTTGAAATCCCTTCGTAAGATTCCTCTGGGGCCCTTCACAATAACTGTCCGACCCTTAAAAGAAATGTCAACATTTTCTGGGATGTTGACCATCTGGTTGCTTAGAATGGTCTTCATTCTGGTAGTGAACAGGCCAAAGAAAAAGCCCTATTACCATTTTAATGCTGTCCAAGGGATATTCATGGCAAAGGTATTAGAGTGATTTGCTTTCATTCTCCAGTGGATCTCTTTGTCAGAATTCTCCACTGTGACCCATGCATTTTGGGTAACCCTGCTTGTCATAGCTGAAACTCATACATAGTTTCATCAAGCAACACAAGATGGTGAAAAGCTTCAAGATTATGCCACATAATCAGTTGAAGAAGTTCGGGATGTTTAAGGGTTTGAGAACATGTTAGCTACTTTGAAGTATCTGAGAGCTTGTCACATGGAAAAGGGATTAGACTTATTCAACTTGGACTCAAAGAGTACAGAACAATTAGCAATGAGTAGAAGTTTGAAAGACAGATTTAAGCTTGATGTAAGAGAAAACATATTAAGAGCTACAGCTATCCAGAAAGGAGAATGGGCTGTCTGCTGATGTCTTCAAGAGAAGGATGGATGCTGTAAAGGGCATTTTTGGTGTCAGGTAGAGGTTGGACTAGAGGACCTTTGAGGTGGCCTAAAACTTTGAGATTTTCTAGCTGTGGGAGAAGCTAAGAAGGATGAGGGCTGAAAAAAGGGCCATTACATTTAACAAGAAAGAAATTATTTATGACCTTGGAAAAATAGTTTCATTGGTGACAGAAGCCAGATTAGAAGAGTGAGTAGGAGAGGAGAAACTAGGAATTTGTCTATTCAAGGGAGAAAAGATGTACATTAATAGTTTGAAGGAATAGCTGGATCCAGTGAAGGTATTTTAAAGATTAGGAGATCTGGATGTGATTTTATGCAGCAGGGAATGAACATTGAATGGGTAAAGAAAGGGAAGGAGGGAGCCACTGAAGGGGCAAACACACCTTAAAAGGTTGGAAAAGGATCAGATCAAGAGCATTAGTAGAGGGAGTTAACATAACAAGGAAAAAGACCATCTCATCTTCTCAGACTAGATCAGGAGTGCAGTTTGGCTGGACAAGAGTACATGAAAGGAAATAATTTATGATGATATAAGAACAGCTTGTGTAGAACTTTAAATGAGAAGAAGAATGTATTTGATTTTAAAGAGAACAGGGAGTTGCTAGAGTTTATTGAGCAGGGACTTGCTCAAAAAAAAAACCTGTGCTTTTGGGAAAATCTCTTGGAAGATCTTGGAAGATGAGTTGGAGAGAGAAGAGAGAAACTTCAGAAAACAGAATGAATTAGGAGGCTCATGTGATAGTCCAGGCAAAGGGTGATGAGTGCCTGAACTAGGATGGTAGCTTACATTTATTTAGACTTTTTTGGTTTACACAGTGCTTTCAGTCCATTATCATATTTGAGAATTGTGAGGAACTTGGTGCAAGAATCATTAGCCCCTTTTGCCGCTGAGAAAATTGACACTCAGAGGGTTGATACTATTTGTTTAAGATAAATTAGAATACGGCAGTTAGGTGGTGCAGTGGATAGAGCTGGAATCAAGAAGACCAGAGTTCAAATCTGATCTCAGACACTTACTAGCTATGTGAATACTGGGCAAGTCACTTTAACTCTGCCTTAGTTTCCGTATCTATAACATTAACAATAGACAGAAATGGCAAACTACTCCAGTATTTTTGTCAAGATAACCCCAAATGGGGCCACAAAGGACCAGGTATGACTGAAACAACTGAAGAAAACAAATTCAGAATACTTAGTATGTGACTGAACCAGAATTAAGTTCAGGTCTTCTAACTCTAAATTAGTTCTCTTTCTACCATGCCACCTGATGTGGTAGAACTCAACTAAATATCCTAATGGTGATTTTTGAGACCTTCAATCCTAACTAGGTCTTTTAACTTCATGTTCAATATCTTTTCCATTATATTAGGCTGCCTGTTGGCCTGGGACCACAGAGAAGATAGATTACAACTATAGGATTAACTTGCTCAGGATCTGTGAATCAGTAACTAAACTGGGATAGATTGGATGCCTCATTCTAAAGTATGGGTGATCCTGGAAAGGATCTACAGACTGGGCAGGACTCACAAGCAATTTATGGTAGAGATGCCTTGTGATTAGAGGTACAGTAGATACTGCTAGAACAGAAGCTGGTTGGTGCTACTTATAGGCTAGCACTATGATCAGATTATGGAAAGCTCTGAATTTGGTTTGCTTGGGAGTACAGATATCTTTTTTACATCATGGGGGCTAGGGGAACAACAACCCCGTAATCTGGAAAATCACTGTAAAATTTTTTGGCTCTCCCTTGGTATTAGAGAAGAAGTCTGCATTTTTTTCTTTTATGGGATGTTACAATAACTTATTGTAAAATTTGGGTTAAATATTCGGTCATAATATAGTTTCTAAACTTTTTCTGCTTTGCCTCCTGGCTTTTATATATTCTTTTCAGCTCTAATTCTCAAAAATTACCATTTAATTTCTTTTGCCAACCTGTGAAATATAGAAACTGTGATGGTTAAAATTGCAATGGTGAAGTGGGGGGATACTTGTACTCTTTTAGTGTGTTTCTTGTTTGACAAAAGGGATTATGATTATTTGTATGTGATGAGCTATTCAAAAGAAGCCTACTAAGTAGAAAACCATTACCCATATTTTGGATATTTACCACCAGGTAATTCATTCCTTGAATTCCAAGAGGAGATGGAAGACACCTGTAATGTCTACTGTGCCAGCTATGACCAGGCTTTGACCCTGATGGAGATGTATAAGAAGGTACCTAAGCTACAGAAGGTGATTCATGATGGCATCACTGCACTGGTGTGAGTTGAAGTATCAGAGTGGGTTGGGTAACTTACTAATGTAGGAAGAAACTAGAAGCAGATTTTAAAACTTTATGCCCCTATTAAGACCCCTATCAAGAAAACTGGTGGTCCAAATGTCTTCCATCCTGGTCTTATTACACCTAAAGGATGATGTCCAGTTTTGTGTATTACATTTTGAAAAGGTAATTGGCAAGTTGAGCATTAAAGAATTAGAGATTTTTATTTTGGAGAAGAGAAAACTTATGAGCAATAGGGTCAAATATATTTGGAGTCTGACATAAAGAAAAGGGAAAGGGACTGTTCTTGTTCAGTATGACCCCAGAGGAAGTCATCCTAATAGAAGTTAATGGGAGTCAGTTTTGGTTCTAACAATTGTTTGAGTTGTTTGGACAGTGTTTCTGCAGATGTTCAAACAGAGGTTGGTTAACTTTCTTTTGAGCATGTTGTAAAAGAGATGGCTATATTGATGGAGAAGGAAAGGAAGAGATGACCTCTAAACACCTTTCTAGCTTTAAGATTCTACAATGCTATCCATTGCTATGATCTTTGCTATGATCTTTGGGGAGTTGAGAATGATTGTCACACATGACCAGAAGCAAAAATGGGTAGAACTGTGAAAAGTTTACAACTGCAGTCATATCGGTTATTACACAACATATGAATTCCTAAAAATCATCATCCTAAGCAAGATCTCACAATAAAAACCACAAGGCTTATAGGTAACAACATCTGGTTAAGAGCACAACACTCAAAAACTTCATCAGTTGCATTAAGAAAAAAAGATATGAACCTAATCAAAACAGTAGCAGAGTTCAATGTTAAAATGTCAGTTGGTTAAAAAATGCATAAATACTACAATAATTATTGGCATATCTGATCTTGAGCTTATCTGCTCAGCCTGTACTTCAGTTCTTGCTTGGGCTGGCAAAGCCTTCTGAAAGTTGGGCAGGTCCCAACTCTGCACCAGAGGCCATGGCAGAAGATGACTGGGATCAGCAGTCTTCCAGCCATTGCTCCTATGGCATTAGAACATATATAATAAATATGCCAATTCAAAGTTTGCTTGTGGCGGTGGGCCTTGGAAGGGTTGAGGCTTTTGAGTTATTTTGAAGTGATACAGATTCTGTGTTCTCTTGATGTCTTCAAAAACAAGATTTGGGTTATATTTTAATTTTTCCCCAATATACCATTTGCTTTGGAAAAAATTAATTTTTTTAAAACAAGTATAATAGCAGCACTGACCAATATATTGTATTCATCTTGTATGTGTTTTTATATTTATGTTATATTCTATGGAGGTGTGATTTTTTTGAACTTGTGATGTCACTATTATGGGAAACTACCAGTCCACAAATTCCCTCCACCTATTGAGATTATTAGCTTATATTTAACTTGGAGTCTTAAAGTTGAATGGAACATTAAGATTTTACATGACTTATTTATGGTCTCACCTCTAATATGTACCACAGACAGGACCAGAACTTCTCTTGCTGTCTCCAAAATTGACATTCTATCCCCTTCATCATGTATCTTCTAAAGCTGTCCTGTGGTAGTTTATATTCATTCTGAGGCACTTGATAATTAAGACCAAAAATGGTAAGAAGTATTATTCTCTGGTCAAGTCATTGTCTTTGAGTTGTGATGATGACAATGATCTCCTTGAAAGTGTTTGAACTTGACTTCCCAAAATGGATGATCATGCCCAGAAAGTTTTTCTGCACAGCCAAAACCACATATGATTTTTGCTTTTTAATTGAAGATCAGCTGTCAGTCATTTAACTATAATCTACTTTAAACTTTACTGCCCTATTTGTTCTGTAGTTTTCTACAAATCAAGAATATTAACAGTTACTCACATCTATACGATGTTTGAGTGTAGAAATCACATTCTGTTCCCCTCAACAGCTCTGGAAAGGACTTTGAAATGATTTCTGAAAGGGATCCCTTAGATTAAAAGTCCAAGACCACTAGTCCTGCTGATTCCTCCCCTCCAGCTGTAGGCCAGTGATGGTGAACCTATGACACACATGTCAGCACTGACACCTGTAGCCATTTTTATGACATGTAGCCACATGCAGCTACATATAGAGAAGTATGGGGCCACATGGTGAGGATGAAACATTTTCTGTAGTGTAGTGTAGACACTCTGTGTGCACTATAGATGACAATTCTACCTATATTAATTTACCCATTTTGGTTTATAAAATACAATTATATATTACAATTACACATTTTTGTTATTTAAACTATAAATATCACAAAATTATGGTGTTTTTCTCTAAGTGACACACCACCTGAGTCATGCTCATTTTTTTTTTTTTGGTGAATTTTGACACACCAAGCTCAAAAGGTGTGTCTTCATCAACATCACTGCTGTAGGCTAATCTCTTCCTGTCCCTCTTCCTCTCTCCCTCCCCTTCCTTCCCTTCCTTGCCCCTCCTTCTCTTTTTCTCTTATCTCCCTTCCTTCTCCCCCTCCCTCTCTCCTCACTTCCTCTTCCTTTTCTCTTTCTTCTCTCTCTCCCAACCTCCTCTCTCTTCTCTCCCCCCTCTCTCCCATCTCCCTGATCTCTCTCTACCTGTCCTCAGGAAGAAAAAAGAAAAAGAAAAAGGCTTTCCCTTTAGAATGAAATACCAATGGGAAGCATCCCATTAGGCTAAGGAGGTTCTGTCTCAATTACTTAGTAGGAGTCAGTTCTGCTATTTTTCAGGACTGCCTCACCTTTTTGTCACATTGGAGGATTGTTTCCTGAAAAGCCAGGACAGGACCCTGTTTTGTCAATCTGAAAAGCAAAGCTTTGGACAGCTTTTTCTGGTCAATCTCTGCTTTCTATTCCTATGTGGGAAGCAAGGCAGCTTAGGGTGTTGAAATTTGGGTCTAAGCTAAGGGCTCTCCTAATCCATTTCTCTTGGTTATTGAGGCTTCCTTCTAGAGCACCTAACTCATGAATTTCAAATGTGAATGGCACCAAATGCCCAGTCACTCAGAAACTGCAGATGTGAAGATACATGAAATTAAGTGTGAACTTTTCAATTCTAGCTGCTATTTGATTTATAGAATTGTGAGGGTTGGCCTAGTCCATCTGTTATATAGTCCATAAGTAGTTATATAATCTTAAAGATTATCTAGTCCATCAATATATAGATGTAGAAATAGAGGCTCAAGGAGGGGAGGTGCTGTGCTAGTGTCACACAGTAAATTAGTACCAGAAACAGAACCCATATTTCCCAACTTCCAAGCTCCCCTCTTTCTACCAGATCCCACTACCTCCTGGTATCCTTGAGTTGTTCCAGAGATTCCTACAAACTATATTTTTCCACTGTAGAAAATTTGAGGTTCCTCTTTGGGAGAAAGAAGTCATTTAAGGCATAGGGTTTCTTGAGATCCACCAATTTTCCAACTGCTCAACTTAGTTCACTGAATACTTAGCCCCCAGTTTTTGCAGGGCACTTTGCTAGGCATTGGGGAAAGAGAACCTGGGAAGGGAAGGAAAGAAAAGGACTAAGTACCCAGTATGTGCCAAGTACTATCCCAAGTACTTTATAAATATTATCTCATTTGATCCTTACAACAACTCTGGGAGGAAAGTGTCATTATTATACCCCTTTTTTCCTATTGAGGAAACTAAAGCAGACATAGACTAAATGGCAGGCTAGGGTCACACAACTAGTAAGTAACTGAGTTCAGGTTTAAACTCAAGTTTTCCTGACTCCCAAGCTGAGGGCTGTATCCATTGGGCAACACAAATGCTTTAAACTTTCTGTTAAAGGAATACAGAAAGTATTCCAATCCTCAATTATTTTAGATCCGGCCAAACATTTTCTCTAGGAGGCTCTATGCTCCAATATTTCATGATTCCCCACCCCATGTATATAGGAATAATTTTATCAGCTATATTGGTGGTTCTCTTGATTAGGAAGAATTAGATAGGTCAAAGTTTATTATTCACACTCCCATAGTCTTGGGACTCTGAGGCTAGATAAGTAGATTTCAGAGTCTTTTGCATTGAGATGGTCCTTAGAAGCCACGGGAGCCCCTGAGGGGGACAAGAGAGACTCTAGAGAGAGCCTTGGAGGACACCCATATTTGGGAGTGAAACATGGATGAGGATTTCCCAAAGGAAACTTTGAAGGATTGGTGAGACAGTAGGAGAAGAGAGAAGTGTCATAAAAATTGAAGGAGAAAAGTATTTTTGAGGAGGGAGTAGTGTAACTATTTTTGCAAGAAGCCATTTTGGGTCAGGATAGTTGCCAGTTACTGAGGTTCGAATGCCGAATGCAGGGGTGGCATGAGCTGGTATGATACCAAAAAGTCTGTTGAGATCACTCTATAAATAGAAACTGATTTCTAGCTTCAGGGTCTCAATCTGGAGAAATGGTTGGAGGAGGGTAGGCATCTCAGGATTGTCTCTTAGCTGAGGTTAACTGATATCTCATAGGATTAGTTACTTAGGCTCACTGCTCATCTAGTGCTATTAGCATCCAGCCCTAAACATCATCAATAATACCTAAACACCAACAAGAAGATAAATATTGAAGATCAACTCTGCTAAATCAAGTCAAGTTCAACTGAGCTAGAACATCAAATAATCAGGGCCAGGCCTTAGGCCTGACCAAATTAAGTTGCTGGGCAGTTTCAGGGAATTGGCTTCTCCTAAACTTCAGAAGATTTATTATAAGCTTAATTAATTAGACAAGGTTCTAGGATTCATTCCTAATCCCTCTTTCCTTAATATTTCAACCCATTCTTTCCCTAACCTTGTTTATTATCATTAAATAAGTTAAAGAGAGAGAAGCCTATACTGGCCTGATCTGTACTGAAGATTCTTGGGGGAAGTTGTCAGTTAAGACAACTTTATTACCATCAAGTTTCTTCAAGTGCTTATTGATCTTATGTTACCAGGATTAACAACCTGCAGTCAGTTATTACATCTTCAATAGTTTGAGTTTATTAGTCTTCATTTCACCTAAAAAACTAAATTCATTTAGCACTGACAGTTGGGGAAGAATCTTCTACTACCTCGTTGGTCAGTTGTAAAGGAGGAATCAATTGAATGGTGTGGCTTGTCAGCTGATTCAACACAAACCACATCTAGCTGCAGAGTCACTGAAGCTTACTTAAAGGAACCTTATTCAGTTGTATTAAACCATCTAGATAAGAGGTTTCACTACCTCCATTACAGTTTTGTTTACCTCCTTTACAGTAGTCAAAGAAGGACAGGAAATGAGAAAAGGCCATTGGATTTAGCAATTAGCAGATCATTGGTAACTTTGGTGAGATTGTTGGTAACCATGCAGAGAATCATTTTGTGATTGTAAGAGAGGGAAACTAGATAGCAAGCCAGAGGAGAAGGAGGAGAAGAAGTAGAGGAAATTACTGTAGACAATTTTTCTTTTAGGAATGTAGCTGTGAATGGGAAAACAGAGGAAGTGGGACTGAGTTGGACAAGGAGAAAAGGAACACCTGTTTATCAGTGACTAACCCAAAGGAAGGAAAGATGGTGATCCATAGGGGTTTTGAGGTTCAGAATAGGGAAGGAGAAAGGAAGCACACAATGGATGGCCTCTGTTCTCTCAGTGAATTAGGAGGTAAAGCTGTCTGCTAACAGAGAGAAGGTAGGAGTGCTAGGAGACTTAAGGAAGGAGAGACATTTTAGAACAGCCTGTTTGGGAAATGGGAGGAAGAATCAAAAAAGGAAGGAACAAAATCTTTCTGTGTAGCATTGAGGGCCCAGGCAGTTTGATTGTATGACTTTCTTTTGTAGCCTTCCATAGCAAATATGGGTAGGAGTGTGGAAGATAGATGGTGGAATAACCAGGGGTATGCCTGAGCCAGTGAGCTGATGTTTAAAATGTAAACAGTGACATATTGGAAAAAGGTAAACACTTCAAATCAGGCTTGATTTATTCTTTTGTTGACTGTTGACTTAATGAAGAGACTGATGAAAATTTTAGAGTATAAGTGTGTTTACACGTTCATCTTCCATCTTAGAATCTACACCAAGTATTGAGAGTATTGGTTCCAAGGTTGAAGAGTGGTAAGGGCTAGGTGGTTGGGATTAAGTGACTAGTCCAGGGTCACACAGCTAAGAAGTAATTGGAGGCCAAATTGGAAACCAGGATCTCCTGAGTCTAAGCCTGGCTATCTATCCACTGAGCCTCTTAGCTGCCCCCGTACATTCTTTTAAATTGTTAAACATTGAACAACCCACACATAACACTAACACTCTTGGCTAGGGGTTAAAGGAACCCAGGATTAGTTTTTGGCAAGATATGATCTATACCACATTCCCACTGAATGTTGGAGCTAAAAATGAGCCTAAGCAATCAACTACTTCATGGGTTCATAACTTGGGATCTGTGAACTTGTTTTTTTAAATATTTTGATAATTGTATTTCAATATCAGTGGTTTCCTTTGTAATATATTTATATTTATATGTTTTATCTAACACATTTTAAAAACATGGTTAGCTTTTACCAGTCTACCTAAGGGGTCATGACCCCAAAAGCTTTTTTTTTTTAATTTTTTTTTAAACCCTTGTACTTCGGTGTATTGTCTCATAGGTGGAAGATTGGTAAGGGTGGGCAATGGGGGTCAAGTGACTTGCCCAGGGTCACACAGCTGGGAAGTGGCTGAGGCCAGGTTTGAACCTAGGACCTCCTGTCTCTAGGCCTGACTCTCACTCCACTGAGCTACCCAGCTGCCCCACCCCAAAAGCTTTTAAAGAATTCTTTATGGGGTACAGTTAGGTAGTTGAGGGCATTAACAGTCAGGCCTATAGATGGTAGGGTCTAGGTTCAAACCTAGCCTCAGATACTTCCTACCTGTGTGACCTTGGACTTAACTCCCATGCCTAGGCCTTACCATTCTTCTGCCTTAGAACCAATAACTCAATTTTGATTCTAAAATAGAAGGGAAGGATGTAAAGATAGAAAAATTCCTCATATAGTTCAATCTCCTCATTTTACAAGTGACAAGAATGAGGTCCAGAGAGGATAAATGCCTTGCCCAGTGTTACTTCAGTTCAGTCAGTGTCAGAGATGGGCCTCCAATTGCTAGTTTTCAGTTCTCTGTCCAGTACACAAGTGTCTACCTAACTCATTTGTGCCTCTTTCCCTTATCCCTGTAGGCCACAGGCTGGAGCTTCAGTCCTCAGATTCTTGGTGGTGATGACTGTGCAACCAGTGACCAGATACCCATCCCTACTGCCAAAGATCCTAGAGAACATACCACCTGATGACCAGGCCTATGAGGCTATGGAGAGGGACACTAGAGCCATGCAAGAAGTTAATTCCAACATCAATGAATATAAGAAGTAGAAGGAAATTGGTAAGAATATTGGCCAATTGGGGGGAAAGTATGGCCATTCAACAAAATTGAAGATTTCCAAGTTTTTGCACAAAAGAGACCAGGACTAAATGGAAAGTTTGATACCCAAACACAAAAACAAAGAGAAACATGAAAAGGTAAATAAGAAACAGAGGGAAAAGAAAGAAAGCTCATAATTTTTTTTAAATTGACTCTTTAAGGGCTTAAATAAGATCTAATTATCTGTAATACTAGGTGGAGAAATGCTATGTATAATTCTCTGTAGTGAACTCTATTCACTATTATAATATTCACTATTATAACAACCAGAAGAATAATTCATAGGGAGAGGACAGGATACTGAATGGTCTAAGATGACATGGGGGATGGGAAAGAGGTGGGGAACAGTAGGGGACACCAAGAAAAATTTGAGTAAATAAGAAAAATAGGATATTCTATTAAACACAAAGAAGGCAGGGGAAGGGGAGGAGATAAATACTATCACAAGAAGGAGAGGAAGAGAGCATTAAGAGGTAATAATCAAACCTTACTCTCAGTGTAATCAACCTGGAGAGGGAAGAGTAGCTATACTATCCATTGGGAAATAAAACTCTTATCTAACCCTTCTGAGAAAGTTAGAAGGGATAAACCAAGGGGAGCAGGGCAGTGGGGAGGACAAAAAAAAGGGAGGGGAGAAGAAGGGGGAGGGAATTCATAAGGCCTTTAAAAACAAAAAAGGGGGGGAAATAAGGGAGGTGATAGAAGGGGAAGTCAATCTAGGGAGGGGATAAGGGATAGGGTCTTAATAGCAAACTGGTTTTAAAGGAAATAGCTTAAGGAGAAGGGGTAGGAATGGGGGAGGATTTGAAAATGTCAGCAAATGCACAACTGATGATTATAACTCTGAATGTGAATGGGATGAACTCGCTCATAAAACGGAAGCAAATAGCAGAGTGGATCAGAAACCAAAATCCTATCATATGTTGTCTACAAGAAACACATATGAGGCGGGTAGACACACACAAGTTTAAGGTTAAGGGCTTAAGTAAAATCTTTTGGGCGTCAAATGAGAAAAAGAAGGCAGGAGTGGCTATTATTATCCCTGACAAAGCCAAAGTAAAAATAGATATGATTAAAAAAGAAGGTCATTACATCCTAATTAAAGGCAGTATAAACAATGAGGAAATAACACTGCTCAATATATATGCACCAAGTGGTATAGCATCCAAATTCATAAAGGAGAAACTGGCAGAGCTCAAGAAGGAAATAGATAGTAAAACCATAATAGTGGGAGATCTAAATATTCCTCTTTCAAATCTAGATAAATCAAACCAAAAAATAAATAAGAAAGAGGTAAGAGAGGTGAATGAAGTCCTAGAAAAATTAGATTTAATTGATATGTGGAGAAAAATAAATAGGGACAAAAAGGAATACACCTTCTTTTCAGCTGCACATGGTACATTTACAAAGATTGACCATGTTATAGGGCATAGAATCATTGAAAACAAATGCAAAAGAGCAGATATAATAAATGTAACCTTCTCAGATCATAATGTAATAAAAATAATAATTAGTAAGGACACCTGGACAGGAAAATCAAAAACCAATTGGAAATTAAACAATATGATTCTCCAAAACCAATTTGTCAAAGAAGAAATCATAGAAACCATCAACAATTTCATTGAAGAGAATGACAATGATGAGACATCCTACCAAACTCTGTGGGATGCAGCCAAGGCAGTACTCAGGGGGAAATTTGTATCCTTGGGTGCATATATTAACAAATTAAGGAGGGCAGAGATTAATGAATTGGGTATGCAACTCAAAAAATTAGAAAGCGAGCAAATTAAAAACCCCCAGATGAAAACTAAATTAGAAATACTAAAAATTAAGGGAGAAATTAATAAAATTGAAAGTAAAAGAACTATTGAATTAATAAATAAGACTAGAAGCTGGTATTTTGAAAAAACAGATAAAATAGACAAAGTACTGGTCGATCTAAAAAGAAAAAGGAAAGAAGAAAACCAAACTGACAGTATTAAAGATGAAAAGGGAGACCTCACCTCTAATGAAGGGGAACTTAAGGCAATCATTAAGAACTATTTTGCCCAATTACATGGCAACAAATATAACAATTTAGGAGATATGGACGAATATTCACAAAAATATAAATTGCCTAGATTAACAGCAGAAGAAATACAATATGTAAAAAATCCCATATCAGAAATAGAAATTGAACAAGCCATCAAAAAGCTCCCTAAGAAAAAATCACCAGGACCTGATGGATTCACAAGTGAATTCTATCAGACATTCAAAGAGCAACGAATCCCAATACTATACAAATTATTTGATAGGATAAGCAAAGAAGGAGTCCTACCAAATTCCTTTTATGACACAAATATGGTACTGATTCCAAAGCCAGGTAGATCAAAAACAGAGAAAGAAAACTATAGACCAATCTCCCTAATGAACATAGATGCAAAAATCTTAAATAGAATACTAGCAAAGAGACTCCAGCAAGTAATTAAGAAGATCATCCACCATGATCAGGTGGGATTTATACCAGGAATGCAAGGATGGTTCAACATTAGGAAAACCATCCACATAACTGACCATATCAACAGTCTAACAAACAAAAATCACATGATTATCTCAATAGATGCTGAAAAAACCTTTGACAAAATACAGCATCCATTCCTATTGAAAACATTGGAAAGTATAGGAATAGAAGGACCTTTCCTAAAAATAATAAACAGTATATACCTAAAACCATCAACAAGCATTATATGCAATGGGGATAATTAGAAACCTTCCCAATAAGATCAGGAGTGAAACAGGGATGCCCATTATCACCTCTATTATTTGACACAGTACTAGAAGCACTAGCAATAGCAATTAGAGAAGAAAAAGAAATTGAAGGTATCAAAGTGGGCAATGAGGAGACTAAGGTATCACTCTTTGCAGATGATATGATGGTCTACTTAAAAAATCCTAGAGAATCAACTAAGAAGCTTGTAGAAATAATCAACAACTTTAGCAAAGTGGCAGGTTACAAAATAAATGCACATAAATCATCAGCATTTCTATATATTTCCAACACATTAGAGCAGTAAGAGGTAGAAAGAGAAACACCATTTAAAATCACCCTAGACAACATAAAATACTTGGGAATCTATCTACCAAAACAAACACAGCTACTATACGAAAACAACTACAAAGCACTTTCCAGACAAATAAAACTGGATCTCAACAATTGGAAAGCCATTAATTGTTCATGGGTAGGACGAGCTAACATAATAAAAATGAATATCCTACCCAAATTAATTTACCTATTTAGTGCCATACCTATCAAATTATCAAAAAACTTCTTTACTGAATTAGGAAAAACTATAACAAATTTCATTTGGAATAACAAAAGATCAAGAATATCAAGGGAAATAATGAAAAAAAATGTGAAGGAAGGGGGCCTAGCAGTACCAGATATTAAACTATACTATAAAGCAGCAGTCACCAAAACAATATGGTACTGGCTAAGAGAGAGAAGGGAGGATCAGTGGAATAGACTTGGGGTTAATGATGTCAGCAAGACAGTGTATGATAAACCCAAAGAGCCCAACTTTTGGGACATGAATCCACTATTTGACAAAAACTGCTGGGAAATTTGGAAAACAATATGGGAGAGATTAGGTTTAGATCGACATCTCACACCCTACACCAAGATAAATTCAGAGTGGGTGAAAGACATGAATATAAAGAGGGAAAGTATAAATAAGTTAAGTGAACACAAAATAGTATACCTATCAGATCTCTGGGAAAGGAAAGATTTTAAAACCAAGCAAGAGTTAGAGAAAATTACAAAATGTAAATTAAATGGTTTTGATTATATCAAGCTAAAAAGCTTTTGTACAAACAAAAACAATGTAGTCAAAATCAGAAGGGAAACAACAAATTGGGAAAAAATCTTTATAATGAAAAACTCTGACGGGTCTAATTACTCAAATATACAAGGAGTTAAATCAATTGTATGAAAAATCAAGCCATTCCCCAATTGAAAAATGGGCAAGGGACATGAATAGGCAATTCTCAGGTAAAGAAATCAATAGTATCAATAAGCACATGAGAAAGTGTTCTAAATCTCTAATAATTAGAGAAATGCAAATCAAAACAACTCTGAGGGTACCACCTCACACCTAGCAGATTGGCTAAAATGAAAGAAGGGGAGAGTAATGAATGCTGGAGGGGATGTGGCAAAATTGGGACATGAATGCATTGCTGGTGGAGTTGTGAACTGATCCAACCATTCTGGCTGGCAATTTGGAACTGTGCTCAAAGGGCTATAAAAGAATGCCTGCCCTTTGATCCAGCCATACCATTGTTGGGTTTGTACCCCAAAGAGATCATAGATAAACAGACATGTATGAAAATATTTATAGCTGCACTTTTTGTAGTGACAAAAAACTGGAAAATGAGGGGATGCCCTTCAATTGGGGAATGGCTGAACAAATTGTGGTATATGCTGGTGATGGAATACTATTGTGCTAAAAGGAATAATAAACTGGAGAAGTTCCAGGTGAACTGGAAAGACCTCCAGGAACTGATGCAGAGTGAAAGGAGCAGAGCCAGAAGAACACTGTACACCGAGACTGATATACTATGGTAAAATCAAATGTAATGGGCTTTTGTACCAGCAGCAATGCAATGACACAAGACAGCTCTGAGGGATTTATGGTAAAGAACGCTACCCACATTCAGAGGAAGGACTGTAGGAGAGGAAACATAGAAGAAAAACAACTGCCTGAATGCATGGGTTGGGGTGGACATGATTGGGGATGTGGACTAGAAACAACCACACCAATGTAACTAACAACAATATGGAAATGGGCCCTGAACAAGGACACATGTTACAACCAGTGGAAATGTGCGTCAGCCATGGGTAAGGGGAGAGCGGGAGGTGAAGGGGAAAGTAGGGGTATGAAGCATGTAATCAGGTTAAAAATGAATATTAGTAAATGTATAAAAATTTAAAAAATAAATAAAAAGAAAGGAAAAAAAAAAGAATATTGGCCATTTCGTAAAGGCCCTCAAACTCCCAGATTACCTGGGTTCTGGCATTGGAAAAAACTGATGATGCTACTCCATAAAACCTGAATTAATGATGAAGTGGCCAGCCAAAGACACAAAGTTTCCCAAGCACAGAAAAGACCAATATTAACAATAATACTAACGACAGTGCTTTAAGGTTAACAAAGCACTTTCCTCATAACAACCCTTTGAAGGAGGAAGTCAGATTATTCTTATTCATATTTTACAAATGAAGAAACAAAGACCCATAATGGTTGATTAATTTGGCCAAGGCCATAGACCCATAGGAGTAGGGACTCAAACCCCAGGGCTTCTGACCCCAAGACTGCCCAAGAACAGCCTAATGCATCATGTGGCTTCTTGAGGTGGGAGCCCCATCACCCTTTTATGGGGAGAAAGCTCAGGTCTTTGCTTTTCTTATCTTTATGGCCCCTGGGCTTCCCCTTCCTTGTTTCCCTTATTCTAATGTTCTTTTCCAGAGCAGTGACCCAAAACTGGCCCCAGAGCAGACTTCTCCGGAAAGGCTTGCTCTCTCATGGATCCCTTTCCCTCCTGCTCTGTTGCTTACTGCCCCACAGCCACAGAATACAACAAGTTGGAGCATCTGACTGTCAGGGAGAGGTCGGCCCAGATTAAGTCACACTCTATCTCCAAGAAGACTCTGCACCTGAGTCAGTTGTTCAAGCAAGAAGCTGGGATTGTGACCAGGGTGAGAGTTTTTGGTTACTTATGTCTCCAGGCACCTTGCTGTCCTGGTCCCAACAAGGAGGAAGGGCAGCTTCTGCTGGAAGACTCTGGATGCGTAGAAGGGCAGAAGTGTAACTAAGAATTGTTTTTATCTGGGGCAAAACTTTTATGGGAGAGCATAGAAGACAATGGGGTGAGAATGATGGGCAAAGAGGATAGTTCAGCTGGTAATGGAGGGACAGCACATCTCTTGCCCTCATTTTTATCCTCTGTCCTAAAAGCCAGCCTTTACCTGGGGACATACCTTGCCCCACACTCTTCCATGGGTGCGAATACCAGCATGAGGCTATTGTTGTTTAGGCCAAAGGAGGGGAAACATTGTGTACTGAGACACACTATAGCTCTTAGATATTGGCACCAATGGTCAAGGCCAGGCCACAACACCCTAATTACATCTCTGTAAGTAGACGATTCAGAGGTTGTGAGTGTCCAGTGAATGTCATTTCTCCTACGTGTAATGATCATAATTCACTTTTCTATAGTGTGTTCACATTTACAAAATATTTTTTTCTCTTAAAAGTACTGTACATTTGGTAGTAAAATCATTAATTCTCTCTATTTCATAAATGAGGAGAGTGAGGCTCAGTTTGATAATGTGTCAGCCCAAAATCCAGTATCTATGAGGTGTGGAGCGAAGGTTTGAACTCAGGTCTCCTACTTCTAAGACCAGTGTTACTTCCATGATATCACATTGCTTCTCACCCTAAGGGGCCCAGCTACACCTCCTGTAGCGAGAGAATAGAGATTTTCATTGTCCTGATCTCTTTTGACACCCTACAAGTGTGAAAAACATTATGATTCCAGGATATAGAAAAATGTGGCTAGCAAAACCAATTCAAAATGGACTTGTGATTGCCTACTTTGTGTAAGGCCCAGTGCTACGTGCTGGGTCTACAAAATCAAAACTTGAATTACCCTAATCAGGAGTTTACATTTTTAGTGGGAGAAAAGAAGGAAAAGAATAGGAAGTTGAGGGTGTCTTTTGATACTGGTACATAGTAGGATTATAAATCAAGCTGAATAAAATTTGGAGAGACCATAATTCCACATAAATCTACTTTGTCTTGGAAGTTAAAGAGCAAGCTAGTCATTATTTAGTGAGTATCTTAAATTTCAATTTTTCCTCCAAAGCCTCAAGAGACATATACTATCAGGATTATGGCCTTTCCAGAAGGAAAATGTCAGCAGAAATAGTGCAGAGCCTTCAAAATGTGCCCCCTGTGGCAGAGACCACATCATGGCCATTACCCACTCTTATGTTGCCACCAATAAACCCTTCACTTCAGCCCACATGACTCTGCCTCTCATGCACTGACCCTAACCTCAATCTGTGGACTTCGGACTTGGGTCCTTGACTTTGATAACTTGAAGACTTTCTCCTTTCTTAGGGTTCATCTCTGAGTTTATTCTCAGATCATATCGAATCTACTCACATCAGCCCCTGGGAATCTGTTCTCAAATTATTTGAAATATAAGACTCTATTAGCTTTCACCTTTTCACATTGAGGCCTTCTGGTCCCCCAAAGCTCTCATATTCTAGGTTCCCCTCAGTCAAGACAGCAAGATGCACACCATTTCATCTCAGATGCCTAGACTATCTCAGGTCCCTTGTTGTCCCCACAGAAATGCTTTGGTCCTCTAGGGTGTTACACAGCCATTGGGTTTGGATCAGAAAACACCTACTACTGTACATCTTCCTCTGCTAATTCCAGCAAATTCCTGAGCAAAGGAGAAAATATTTGGGTAAGTCTGCATTTTCATTCCTGGTGAGAATGAAGGTTGCTAGTCTATTGTGCATACTTTTGGAAACTGTGTCCTAATGCTTCCTTGTGGACATTTATGACCAGTGGTTGAATGGTTTAACCATTTTCATGAGCCTCCACAATATGTGACCATCTTCCTATCTTTTCACCTTTTCTCATACTTTGGCTAATCCAAGGTGGAGGAGTTATTGCTCCCTCTCTATGTCACATTTTCATTACTGCATGTCTTTGCTTACATCCAGGTTTGAAATTCTATCCCTCCTTTGAGGTCCAACTCAGATCCCATCCCTCCATAAAGCCTTCCCTGATCCCTGGAGTTTTTCTTTGCAGTTCCCAGAGCCCTGCTGTAATGAACTCCCTGTGTAGACTTTGTACGTCCAGTAGGACAAGGACTGTATCTTTTCCAAATTGTACTTCTTTCTAACATAATATTCTTTTTTTTAACATTTATTAATATACATTTATAACATGGTTACATGATTCATGCTCCTCCTTTCCCCTTC
>NC_058131.1:455084159-455118795 GCF_016433145.1 Gracilinanus agilis
CAGAAGAAACCCGAAATATATTGCATTGTTAGGAGGAATCCTGAATTCTTGGTTTCTGTGGGTTGCCAAATGAACAATCAGGACCAAACCCAGACAATGTTGAACAGTTTCAGTTCTACAACATAAATACAACATCTCTGACACAGAAGGAATGCTCCACATCCTTATTTCTTCAGAATAAGTTTGAATTGAGCCTTTCCATTATAGCTCCCTCAATCCTTAATTCTTGCATTGAAAATGTTCCCAAATGAACCAGATTGATCATTTTAAGATCGTATTGAAGAGTTTCGGTTCCACCATACAAATAAAACATCTCTGACACATTTGCAATGATGTTAGGAGGAATCGTCCATTCGTGGTTTCTCTGCGTTGTCAAATGAACTATCATGACCAAGAGAAGACAATGTTGAACAATTTTGGTTCTACAACATAAATACAACTCTGACACAGAAGGAATGGTCCACATCCTTATTTCTTCAGAATAAAGCGAAATATATTGCATTGTTAGGAGGAATCCTCAATTCTTGGTTTCTCTGAGTTGCCAAATGAATAATTATTACGAAAAGAAGACAATGTTGAACAGTTTCAGTTGTACAACATAAATACAACATCTCTGACACAGAAGGAATGGTCCACATCCTTATTTCTTCAAAATAAGCTTGTATTGATCCTTTCCATTATAGCTCCCTCAATCCTTAATTTTTGCATTGAAAAAGTTCCCAAATGAACCAGATTGATAATTTTAAGATCGTATTGAAGAGTTTCGGTTCCACCACACAAATAAAACATCTCTGACTCTTTACGAACGTTCCTCATCCTTATTTCTTCAGAATCAACGGAAATATATTACATTGATAGGAGAAATTCTCAATTCTTGGGTTCCCTGTGTTACAAAATGAACTATCATGACCAAAAGAAGACAATGATGAACACTTTTGGTTCTACAACACAAATACAACAACTCTGACAAAGTAGGAATGGTCCACATCCTTATTTCTTTTGAAAATGCCTAAATAGACCATTTCCTTTATACCTCCCTGAATCCTTCCATTATATAGGTTCCTCAATCTTTAATTCTTGTATTTAAAAAGTTTCCAAATGATCCAGAATAATCATTTTAAGATACTTCTGAACACTTTCAGTTCTACAACACAAATAAAACATCTCTGGCACTTTAGGAATATTCCACATCCTTATTTCTTCAGAGTAAGCCTGAATTGAGCCTTTCCATTATAGCTCCCTGAATCTTTAATTCTTGCATTTAAAAAGTTTCCAAATGATCCAGATGGATCATTTTATGATTGTATTGAAGAGTTTCTGTGTTCGAAATATATAGAAAGGCTGATGATTATTTGCATTTATTTTGTATCCTGCAACTTTGCTAAAGTTGTTGATTATTTCTACTAGCTTCTTAGTTGATTCTCTCGGATTTTTTAAGTAGATCATCATATCATCTGCAAAGAGTGATAGTTTAGTCTCCTCATTGCCTATTTTGATACCTTCTATTTCTTTTTCTTCTCTAATTGCTATTGCTAGTGTTTCTAGTACTATTTTGAATAATAGAGGTGATAATGGGCATCCCACTTTCACTCCTGATCTTATTGGGAAGGCTTCTAATTTATCCCAATTTCATAAAATGCTTGTTGATGGTTTTAGGTATATACTCTATTGTTTTTAGGAAGGGTCCTTCTATTCTTTTACTTTTCAATGTTTTCAACAGGAATGGATGCTGTATTTTGTCAAAGGCTTTTTCAGCATCTATTGAGTTAATCATGTGTTTTTTGTTTGTTAGACTGTTGATATGGTTAATTATGTGGATGGTTTTCCTAATGTTGAACCATCCTTGCATTCCTGGTATAAATCCCACCTGATCGTGGTGGATGATCTTAATTACTTGCTGGAGTCTCTTTGCTAATATTCTATTTAAGATTTTTGCATCTATGTTCATTAGGGAGATTGATGTATAGTTTTCTTTCTCTGTTTTTGGTCTACCTGGCTTTGGGTTCCGTACCATATTTGTGTCATAAAAGGAATTTGGTAGGATTCCTTCTTTGCTTATCCTGTCAAATAATTTGTATAGTATTGGGATTCGTTGCTCTTTGAATGTCTGATAGAATTCACTTGTGAATCCATCAGGTCCTGGTGATTTTTTCTTAGGGAGTTTTTTGATGGAATGTTCAATTTCTATTTCTGATATGTGATTATTTAGGTATTCTATTTCTTCTGCTGTTAATCTAGGCAATTTATATTTTTGTAGATATTCATCCATATCTCCTAAATTGTTATATTTGTTGCCATATAATTGGGCAAAATAGTTTTTAATGATTGCCTTAATTTCCCCTTCATTAGAGGTGAGGTCTCCCTTTTCATTTTTAATACTGTCAATTTGGTTTTCTTCTTTCCTTTTTTTATTAGATTGACCAGTACTTTGTCTATTTTATCTGTTTTTTCAAAATACCAGCTTCTAGCCTTATTTATTAATTCAATAGTTCTTTTACTTTCGATTTTATTAATTTCTCCCTTAATTTTTAGTATTTCTAATTTAGTTTTCATCTGAGGGTTTTTAATTTGTTCGCTTTCTAATTTTTTGAGTTGCATACCCAATTCATTAATCTCTGCCCTCCTTAATTTGTTAATATATGCACTCAAGGATATAAATTTCCCCCTGAGTACTGCCTTGGCTGCATCCCACAGAGTTTGGTGGGATGTCTCATCATTGTCATTCTCTTCAATGAAATTGTTGATGGTTTCTATGATTTTTTCTTTGACAAATTGGTTTTGGAGAATCACATTGTTTAATTTCCAATTGGTTTTTGATTTTTCTGTCCAGGTGCCCTTACTAAGTATTATTTTTATTGGATTATGATCTGAGAAAGTTACATTTATTATATCTGCTCTTTTGCATTTGTTTTCAATGATTCTATGCCCTGTTACATGGTCAATCTTTGTGAATGTACCATGTGCAGCTGAAAGGAAGGTGTATTCCTTTTTTTCCCTATTTATTTTTCTCCACATATCAATTAAATCTAATTTTTCTAGGACTTCATTCACCTCTCTTACCTCTTTCTTATTTATTTTTTGGTTTGATTTATCTAGATCTGAAAGAGGAATATTTAGATCTCCCACTAGTATGGTTTTTACTATCTATTTCCTTTTTGAGCTCTGCCAGTTTCTCCTTTATGAATTTGGATGCTATACCACTTGGTGCATATATATTGAGCACTGTTATTTCCTCATTGTTTATACTGCCTTTAATCAGGATGTAATGACCTTCCCTGTCTTTTTCAATCATATCTATTTTTTACTTTGGCTTTGTCAGCGATCATAATAGCCACTCCTGCCTTTTTTTTTTTCATTTGATGCCCAAAAGATTTTGCTCAAGCCCTTAACCTTAAACTTGTGTGTGTCTACCCGCCTCATATGTGTTTTTTGTAGACAACATATGGTAGGATTTTGGTTTCTGATCCACTCTGCTATTTGCTTCCGTTCTATGAGCAAGTTCATCCCATTCACATTCAGAGTTACAGTTATCAGTTGTGCATTCACTGACATTTCTGTATCCTCCCCTAGACCCACCCCTTCTTCTTCCACTATTTTCTTTTAAACCAGTGGTTTAATTTGAGCCGGTATCCCTTATCCCCTCCTTTGATTGACTTCCCTTTCTGCCCCCTCCATTGTTATTCCCCTCTTTTTGTTTTTTAAAGGCCTAATGAATTCCCTCCCCCTTCTTCTTCCCTCTCTTTTTTGACCTCCCCTCTCTCCTCCTCCCTTTGATTTGTCCCTTCTGACTTTCTCAGTAGGGTTAGATAGAGTTTTTTATCCGAATGGATAATAAAGCTTCTCTTCCCTCTCCGGGTTGATTACACTGAGAGTAAGGTTTGATTATTCCCTCTTAATGCTCTCTTCCTCTCCTTCTTATAATAGTATTTATCTCTTCCCCTTACCATGCCCTCTTTGTGTGTAATGGAATATCCTATTTTTCTTATTTACTCAGATTTTTCTTGGTGTTCCCTATTATTCCCCCCCCTCTTTCCCACCCCCCATGTCATCTTAGACCATTTAGTATCCTATCTTCTCCCTATAAAATATTCTTCTGGTTGCTATAATAGTGAATATTATAATAGTGAATAGAGTTCACTACAGAGAATTATACATAGCATTTCTCCACATAGTAATACAGATAATTAGATCTTATTTAAGCCCTTAAAGAATCAAATTTAAAAAATTATAAGTTTTCTTTTCCCTCTGTTTCTTATTTACCTCTTCATGTTTCTCTTGATTTTTGTGGTTGCGTATCAAACTTTGCATTTAGTCCTGGTCTCTTTTGCGCAAAAACTTGGAAATCTTCAATTTTGTTGAATGCCCATACTTTCCCCTGGAAGTATATAGTCAGTTTTGATGGATAGTTGATCTGTGGCTGAAGACCTCTCTTGCCTTTCTGAATATTGGGTTACAAGCCTTTGCGGTCTTTTAGCATGGAGGCTGCCAGATCCTGTGTGATCCTGATTGGTGCTCCTTGATATTTGAATTGTCTCTTTCTGGCTTCTTGTAAGATTTTTCTTTTACTTGAGAGCTCTTGAATTTGGCTATTATATTCCTTGGTGTTGACTTTTCTGTGTCCAGTGTAGAGGGTGTTCTATGGATCCTTTCAATGTCTATATTGCCCTCTTGTTGTAGAACTTCAGGACAATTTTGCTGAATAATTTCTTTAAGTATGGAGTCCAAGTTTCTATTAATTTCTGCCTTTTCAGGAAGACCAATGATTCTCAAATTGTCTCTTCTCGACCGGTTTTCTTGGTCTGTCACTTTCTCATTAAGATATTTCATGATTCCTTCTATTTTATCAGTCTTTTTACTTTGTTTTATTTGCTCTTGTTGTATTGTGAGATCATTGTGTTCTAATGTTTCAATTCTAGCCTTTAAGGACTGGTTTTCGGCTATAATCTTTTGGTTTTCGGCTATAATCGTTTGGTTTTCCTTTTCAGTCTGGTCATTTCTGGTGTTCAATTTGCTTATCAGTTCATTTGATTTCTGAGCCTCACTTTCCAATTGCAAAATTCTGCCTTTTAAGCTGTTATTTTCTTGCCAGATCTCTTCCATCTTCTTCAACATCTCATTTTTGAACTCCTCAATAGCTTGTGACCAGCTTTCATTTTTTTGGTAAGGTTTGGATATGATTACTTGTTTGTCCTCCTCTGTTGTCTGTATTTTCTCTGTTTAAAAGTTGTCGAGTGTTCCAGAGTTTTTCTTGATAATCTTTTTCTTCTTTTGGAGTTCTCGGCTTGCCATCATTAGCCCCGCCCCCTTTCAGCTTTGTCTTCACACTCTGGGTCTGCCTGCGCTTTCTAAGCTCCCGGGGGCTCTGGTCTCCTTGACCTTGGGGACAGGCCTCCTGGTAGACCCCAGTGTGCACCTCTGCCCGAGGCTCCTTCAGCAGTCTGAGGGGCTGCTTCCACAGCCTCGCTCCCATCTGCTCCGGGTCTTCACTCGAGGTCCAAGCCTGGGCTGGAGATCTTTATTCAAGACTAGGGCACTGCCTTCACCCGCAGAGACGCTAGGGAAAGTCTCTGCCTTAGAGATATTTATTCTCACTTAGGGCACTGTCTTCACTGACGCAGAAGCTTGGGGAAAGTCCCTGCTTTAGAGATCTTTGTCCTGACCTGAGGCAGTGCCATCACCCGCTCAGACCCTCGGGAAAGTCCTTGTGTGCCACCCTCGGGCCCCCCCACTCCCGCCACTTGGGGTCCCTCCTCCTCAGCACACAGGTATAAGCCCTGGGGCTGCTAGTGATTTACTGTTTGCCCGAGTCCTATTTTCACTCTCGTGTGTTCGCTTTGGCATTGTGCAAGGTGTGTCTTGTGGGAGTGGGGGAGGGGCTTCTTAAAGATCCAGGTAGCTATGTAATGGAAAGATTCAGGGAGCAATAATGGAAAGGTTGAATTGAGGCTTATTCTGAAGAAATAAGGATGTGGACCATTCTTACTGTGTCAGAGTTGTTGCATCTGTGTTGTAGAACCAAAAGTTTTCAACATTGTCTTCGTTTGGTCTTGATATTTCATTTGGCAACACAGAGAAACCAAGAATTAAAAATTCTTCCTATCAATATAATACATTTTTGTTTATTCTGAAGAAATAAGGATGTGGAACATTCCTAATGTGTCAGAGATGTTTTGTTTGTGTTCTAGAACCAAATGTGTTCAATAATATCTTAAAATGATCGTTTTGGTTCATTTGGGAATGATTTAATTGCAAGAATTAAAGATCCAGGTAGCTATATAATGGAAGGATACAGGGAGCTATAATGGAAAGGCTGAATTCAGGCTTATTCTGAAGAAATAAGGATGTGGACCATTCTTAATGTGTCAGAGTTGTTGTATCTGTGATGTAGAACTGAAAGTCTTCAACATTGTCTTCTTTTGGTCATGATAGTTCATTTGGCAACACATAGAAACCAAGAATTAAGGATTCCTCCTATCAATGCAAGACGTTTTTGTTTATTCTGAAGAAATAAGGATGTGGAACGGTCCTAAAGTGTCAGAGATGTTTTATTCCTGTTGTAGCACCGAACCTCTTCAATACGATCTTAAAATGATCGATCTGGTTCAATTTGGAACTTCTTAAATGCAAGAATTAAAGATTCAGGTAGCTATAATGTGAAGGCTCAATTCAGGCATATTCTGAAGAAATAAGGATGTGGAGCATTCCTACTGTGTCAGAGTTGTTGTAGTTGTGTTATAGAACCGAAAGTGTTCAAAATTACCTTCTTTTGGTCATGATAGTTCATTTGGCAACAAAGAGAAAACAAAAATTAAAGATTCTTTTTATCAATGCAATACATTTTTGTTTATTCTGAAGAAATAAGGATGTGGAACATTCCTAAAGTGTAAGAGATATTTTGTTTGTGTTCTAGAACCAAATGTGTTCAAAAATATCTTAAAATGATCGTTTTGTTTCATTTGGGAATGATTTAATTGCAAGGATTAAAGATCGAGGTAGCTATATAATGGAAGGATTCAGGGAGATATAATGGAAAGGCTGAATTCAGGCTTATTCTGAAGAAATAAGGATGTGGACCATTCTTACTGTGTCAGAGTTGTTGTATCAGTGTTGTAGAACCGAAAGTCTTCAACATTGTCTTCTCTTGGTCATGATAGTTCATTTGGCAACACAGAGAAACCAAGAATTAAGGATTCCTCCTATCAATGCAAGACGTTTTTGTTTATTCTGAAGAAATAAGGATGTGGAATGTTCCTAAAGTGTCAGAGATGTTTTATTTCTGTTGTAGAACCGAAACTCTTCAATACGATCTTAAAATGATTGATCTGGTTCATTTGGGTACTTTTTAAATGCAAGAATTAAATATTCAGGTAGCTATAATGGGAAGGCTCAATTCAGGCTTATTCTGAAGAAATAAGGTTGTGGACCATGCCTACTGTGTCAGAGTTGTTGTATTTGTGTTGTAGAACGAAAGTGTTCAAAATTACCTTCTTTTGGTCATGATATTTCATTTGGCAACACAGAGAAACCAAGAATTAAAGATTCTTCTTATCAATGCAATACATTTTTGTTTATTCTGAAGAAATAAGGATGTGGAACATTCCTAACGTGTCAGAGATATTTTGTTTGTGTTCTAGAACCAAATGTGTTCAATAATATCTTAAAATGATAGTTTTGGTTCATTTGGGAACGATTTAATTGCAAGAATTAAAGATCAAGGTAGCTATATAATGGAAGGATTCATGGAGCTATAATGGAAAGGCTGAATTAAGGCTTATTCTGAAGAAATAAGGATGTGGACCATTCTTACTGTGTCATAGTTGTGTATCTGTGTTGTAGAACCAAAAGTCTTCAACATTGTCTTCTTTTGGTCATGATAGTTCATTTGGCAACACAGAGAAACCAAGAATTAAAGATTCTTCCTATCAATGCAATACATTTTTGTTTATTCTGAAGAAATAAGGATGTCGAACATTCCTAAAATGTCAGAGATGTTTTGTTTGTGTTCTACAACCAAAAGTGTTCAATAATATCTTAAAATGATCGTTTTGGTTCATTTGGGAACGATTTCATTGCAAGAATTACAGATCCAGGTAGCTATATAATGGAAGGATACAGGGAGCTATAATGGAAAGGCTGAATTAAGGCTTATTCTGAAGAAATAAGGATGTGGACCATTCTTACTGTGTCAGAGTTGATGTATCTGTGTTGTAGAACCGAAAGTCTTCAACATTTTCTTCTCTTGGTCATGATAGTTCATTTGGCAACGCAGAGAAACAAAGAATTGAGGATTCCTCCTATCAATGCAATACGTTTTTGTTTATTCTGAAGAAATAAGGATGTGGAACGTTCCTAAAGTGTCAGAGATGTTTTATTTCTGTTGTGGAACCGAAACTGTTCAATAGGATTTTAAAATGATCAATGTGGTTCATTTGGGAACTTTTTAAATGCAAGAATTAAATATTCAGGTAGCTATAATGGGAAGGCTCAATTGAGGCTTTTTCTGAAGAAATAAGGATGTGGAGCAATCCTACTATGTCAGAGTTGTTGTAACTGTGTTGTAGAACCGAAAGTGTTCAAAATTACCTTCTTTTGGTCATGATAGTTCATTTGGCAACACAGAGAAACCAAGAATTAAAGATTCTTCCTATCAATGCAATACATTTTTGTTTATTCTGCATAAATAAGGATGTGGAACATTCCCAAAGTATCAGATATGTTTTGTTTGTGTTCTAGAACCAAATGTGTTAAATAATATCTTAAATGATCGTTTTGGTTCATTTGGAAACGATTTCATTGCAAGAATTACAGATCCAGGTAGCTATATAATAGAAGGATTCAGGGAGGTATGATGGAATGGCTGAATTCAGGGTTATTCTGAAGAAATAAGGATGTGGACCATTCTTACTGTGTCAGAGTTGTTGTATCTGTGTTGTAGAACCGAAATTCTTCAACACTGTCCTCTCTTGGTCATGATAGTTCATTTGGCAATACAGAGGAACCAAGAACTGATGATTCCTCCTATCAATGCAATACAATTTTTTTTTATTCTGAAGAAATAATGATGTGGAAAGGTCCTAAAGTGTCAGAGATGTTTTATTTCTGTTGTAGAACTGAAACTATTCAATACGATTTTAAAATGATCGATCTGGTTCATTTGGGAACTTTTTAAATGCAAGAATTAAAGATTCAGGTAGCTATAATGGGAAGGTTCAATTCAGAGTTATTCTGAAGAAATAAGGATGTGGAGCAATCCTACTGTGTCAGAGTTGTTGTTATTGTGTTGTAGAACCGAAAGTGTTCAAAATTATATTATTTTGGTCATGATAGTTCATTTGGCAACACAGAGAAACCAAGAATTAAAGATTCTTCCTATCAATGCAATACCTTTTTGTTTATTCTGAAGAAATAAGGATGTGGAACATTCCTAACGTGTCAGAGATATTTTGTTTGTGTTCTAGAACCAAATGTGTTCAATAACATCTTAAAATGATCGTTTTGGTTCATTTGGGAAAGATTTCATTGCAAGAATTACAGATCCAAGTAGCTATAATGGGAAGGCTCAATTCAGACTTTTTCTCAAGAAATAAGATTGTGGAGTATTCCTACTGTGTCAGAGTTGTTGTAATTGTGTTGCAGAACTGAAAGTGTTCAAAATTACCTTCTTTTGTTCATGATAGTTCATTTGGCAACATGGAGAAATCAAGAATTAAAGATTCTTCCTATCAGTGCAATACATTTTTGTTTATTCAAAAGAAATAAGGATGTGGAGCATTCCTAAAGTGTCGGAGATGTTTTGTTTGTGTTCTAGAACCAAATGTGTTCAATAATATCTTAAAATGATTGTTTTGGTTCATTTGGCAACGATTTCATTGCAAGAATTACAGATCCAGGTAGGTATATAATGGAAGGATTCATGAAGCTATAATGGAAAGGCTCAATTCAGGGTTATTTTTAAGAAATAAGGATGTGGATCATTCTTACTGTGTGAGAGTTGTTGTATCTGTGTTGTAGAACCGAAAGTCTTCAACATTGTCCTCTCTTGGTCATGATAGTTCATTTGGCAACACAGAGAAACCAAGAATTGTGGATTCCTCCTATCAATGCAATACAATTTTATTCATTCTGAAGAAATAAGGATGTGGAACTTTCCTAAAGTGTCAGAGATGCTTTATTTCTGTTGTGGAACCGAAACTGTTAAATAGGATCTTAAAATGATAGATCTGGTTCATTTGGGAACTTTGTAAATGCAAGAATTAAAGATTCAGTTAGCTATAATGGGAAGGCTCAATTCAGGCTTATTCTGAAGAAATAAGGATGTGGAGCATTCTTACTGTGTCAGAGTTGTTATAATTGTGTTGAAAAAACCGAAAGTGTTCAACATTGTCTTCTGTTGGTCATGATAGTTCATTTGGCAACTCTGAGAAACAAGAATTGAGGATTCCTCCTAACAATGCAATACATTTTGGTTTATTCTGAAGAAATAAGGATGTGAAACATTCCTAAAGAGTCAGAGATGTTTTGTTTGTATTCTAGAACCTAAATTGTTCAAATGTATCTTAAAATGATCATTCTGGTTCATTTGGGAACTTTAACAAAGAATTGAGGCCTTTTCCTATCAATATAATACATTTCAGATCATTCTGAAGCAATCAGGACAGTAGTCACTGCTAATGTGTCAGAGATGTTTTGATTGATCTAGTTCATTTGGGAACTTTTTAAATGCAAGAATTAAAGATTCAGTGAGCTATAATAGAAAGGCTCAATTTAGACTTATTCTGAAGAAATAAGAGTGTGGACAATTCCTACTGTGTCAGAGTTGTTTTATTTGTGTTGTATAATCAAAAGTGTTAAACATTGTCTTCTTTTGGTCATGATAGTTCATTTGGTAAAGCAGAAAAACCAAGAATTAAGGATTCCTCTAACAATGCAATTCATTTCAGTTTATTATGAAGAAATAAGGATGTGGACCATTTCTACTTTTTGAGAGTTGTTGTATTTATGTTGTAGAACAAAGAGTATTCATCATTGTCTTCTTTTGTTCATAATAGTTCATTTGGCAACTTAGATAAACCAAGAATTAAGGATTCCTCCTTACAATGCAATACATTTCTGTTTATTCTGAAGAATAATGCTGTGGAACATACCTAAAGATTCAGAGATGTTATATTTCTGTTGTAGAACCTTTATTTTTCAAACGTATCTTAAAATGATAGATCTGGTTCATTTAGGAACTTTTTAAATGGAAGAATTCAAGATTCATGTAGCTATATAAAGGACGGACTCGTGGAGCTATAATGGAAATGCTCTATTGAGGCATATTCTTAAGAAATAAGGTTGTGGACCATTCCTCCTGTGTCACTGTAGTTGTATTTATGTTGTAGAACTGAAACTGTTCAAAATTGTCTTCTTTTGTTCATGATAGTTCATTTGGCAAGGCAGACATATCTAGAATTGGGGTTTCCACCTATCAATGTAATATATTTCCGTTTATTCTGAAGAAATAAGGACTGTAGTCATTGTTAGTGTGTCAGAGATGTTTTATTTATATAGTAAAAACCGAAAGTGTGCAAAATCTCTTAAAATTATCGTTCTGGTTCATTTGGGAACATTTTAAATCCAAGAATTAAAGATTCAGGGAGCTATAATGGAAAGGTTCAATTTAGACTTATTCTGAAGAAATAAGAGTGTGGACAATTCCTACTGTGCCAGAGTTGTTGCATTTGTGTTGTATAATCAAAAGTGTTCAACACTGTATTCTTTTGGTCATAATATTTCATTTGGCAATGCAGAGAAACCGAGAATTGAGGATTCCTCCTACCAATGCAATACATTTCAGTTTATTCTGAAGAAATAAAGATGTGGAACTTTCCTAAACAGGCAGAGATGTTTTATTTGTGTTGTAGAACCGAAAGTGTTCAAATGTATCTTAAAATGATCGTTCCGGTTTATTTGGGAAGTTTTTAAATGGAAGAATTGCAGATTCAGGTAGCTTTATAGTGGAAGAACTCAGGGAACTCTAATAAAAATGCTCTATTCAGACATATTCTGAAGAAATAAGGATGTGGACCATTTCTACACTTTCAGAGTTGTTGTATTTATGTGGTAGAACTGAAAATGTTCAACATTGTCTTCTTTTGGTCATGATAGTTCATTTGGCAACGCGGAGAAACCAAGAATAGAGGATTCCTCCTTGTAATGCAATACAATCTGTTTATTCTGAAGAAATAACGATGTGGAACATTCCTAAAGAGTCAAAGATGTTATATTTGTGTGGTAGAAACTAAATTGTTTAAATGTATCTTAAAATGATCGTTCTGGTTCATTTGGGAAATTTTTAAATGGAAGAATTCAAGATTTAGGGAGCTATATAATGGAAGGACTTAGGGAGCTACACGGAAAATGCTTTATTGAGGCATATTCTTAAAAAATAAGGTTTTGGACCATTCCTTGTGTGTCAGAGTAGTTGTATTTATGTTGTAGAACTGAAACTGTTCAACATTGTCTTCTTTTCTTCATGATAGTTCCTTTGGTAAAGCGAGAAACCTAGAATTGAGGTTTCCTCCTATCAATGTAATACATTTCGGTTTATTCTGAAGAAATGAGGACATTAGACATTGCTAGTGTGTTAGAGATGTTTTATTTGTATAGTGGAAATGAAAGTATGCAAAATATCTTATAATGATTGTTCTGGTTCATTTGGGAAGTTTTTAAATGGAAGAATTAGAGATTCAGGTAGCTATATAATGGAAGGACTCAGGGAGCTATAATTGAAATGGTGTGTTCAGGCATATTCTGAAGTAATAAGGGTGTGGACTATTCCTACTTTTTCAGAGTTGTTGTATTTTTGTTGTAGAACAAAAAGTGTTCATCATTGTCTTCTTTTGTTCATGATAGTTCATTTGGCAACTCAGATAAACCAAGAATTGAGGCTTTTTCCTATCAATATAATACATTTCTGTTTATTCTGAAGACATAAGGATAGTAGTCACTGCTAATGTGTCAGAGATGTTATATTTGTATGGTGGAACCGAAACTCTTCAATACGATCTGAAAATGATCGATCTAGTTCATTTGGGAACTTTTTAAATGCAAGAATTAAAGATTCAGGGAGCTATAATGGAAAGGCTCAATTTAGACTTATTCTGAAGAAATAAGAGTGTGGACCTTTCCTTCTGTGTCAGAGTTGTTGTATTTGTGTTGTATAATCAAAATGTTCAACGCTGTATTCTTTTGGTCATGATATTTCATTTGGCAATGCAGAGAAACCAAGAATTGAGGATTCCGTTCCTAAAGAGGTAGAGATGTTTTATTTTGTTGTAGAACCGAAAGTGTTCAAATGTATCTTAAAATGATTGTTCCAGTTCATTTGGGAAGTTTTTAAATGGAAATATTGGAGATTCAGGTAGCTATATAGTGGAAGAACTCAGGGAACTCTAATCAATATCCTCTATTCAGGCATATTCTGAAGAAATAAGGATGTGGACCATTCCTACTTTTTCAGAATTGTTGTATTTATGTGGTAGAACTGAAAATGTTCAACATTGTCTTCTTTTGGTCATGATAGTTCATTTGGCAACGCGGAGAAATCAAGAATTGAGGATTCCCCCTTATGATGCAATACAATTCTATTTATTCTGAAGAAATTACAATGTGGAACATTCCTAAAGAGTCAGAGATGTTATGTTTGTGTGGTAGAACCTAAATTTTTCAAATGTATCTTAAAATGATCATTCTGGTCCATTTGGGAAATTTTTAAATGTAAGAATTCAAGATTCAGGGAGCTATATAATGGAAGGACTCAGGGAGCTATAATGGAAATGCTCTATTGAGGCATATTCTTAAGAAATAAGGTTGTGGACCATTCCTTGTGTGTCAGAGTAGTTGTATTTATGTTGTAGAACTGAAACTGTTCAACATTGTCTTCTTTTGTTCATGATAGTTCATTTGGTAAATCAGAGAAACCTAGAATTGAGGTTTCCTCCTATCAATGTAATACATTTTGGTTTATTCTGAAGAAATAAGGACTGTAGACATTGCTAGTGTGTTAGAGATGTTTTATTTGTATAGTGGAACCGAAAGTGTGCAAAATATCTTAAAATGATCATTCTGCTTCATTTGGGAACTTTTTAAATGGAAGAATTATTGATTCACGTAGCTATATAATGGAAGGATTCAGGTAGCTATAATTGAAATGCTGTATTCAGGCATATTCTGAAGTAATAAGGGTTTGGACAATTCCTACTTTTTCAGAGGTGTTGTATTTGTGTTGTTGAACAAAAAGTGTTCATCATTGTCTTCTTTTGTTCATGATAGTTTATTTGGCAATGCAGAGAAACGAAGAATTGAGGCTTCCTCCTATCAATATAATACATTTCGGTTTATTCTGAAGAAATAAGGGCTGTAGTCATTGCTAATGTGTCAGAGATGTTATATTTGTATCGTGGAACTGGAATTCTTCAATAGGATCTTAAAATGATTGATCTAGTTCATTTGGGATCTTTTTAAATGCAAGAATTAAAGATTCAGGGAGCTATAATGGAAAGGCTCGATTTAGACTTATTCTGAAGAAATAAGGTTGTGGACCATTCCTTCTTTGTCAGAGTTGTTGTATTTATGTTGTAGAACTGAAACTGTTCAACATTGTCTTCTTTTTTTTAAATTTTTTAAACATTTATTAATATTCATTTTTAACCTGTTTACATACTTTATGTCCCTACTTTCCCCTTCACCCCCCCTGCACTCCCCCCACCCATGGTCGATGCACATTTCCACTGGTTGTATCATGTGTCCTTGTTCAGGGCCTATTTCCATATTGTTATTCGTTGCATTGGTGGTATTTGAGTCCACATCCCCAATCATGTCAGCCTCAGCCCATGCAATCAAGCAATTGTTTATCTTCTATGTTTCCTCTCCTGCAGTCCTTCCTCTGAATTTGGGTAGCGTTCTTTCCCATAAATCCCTCATAGCTGTCTTGTGTCATTGCATTATTACTGGTACAGAAGTCCATTACATTCGATTTTACCACAGCATATCAGTCTTTGTGTACAGTGTTCTTCTGGCTCTGCTCCTTTCACTCTGCATCAGTTCCTGGAGGTCTTTCCAGTTCACCTGGAACTCCTCCAGTTTATTATTCCTTTGAGCACAATAGTATTCTATCACCAGCACATACCACAGCTTGTTCAGCCATTCCCCAATTGAAGGGCATACCCTCCCTTTCCAGTTCTTTGCTACTACAAAAAGTGCAGCTATAAATATTTTTGTACAAGTCTGTTTCTCTATGATGTCTTTGGGGTACAAACCCAACAATGGTATGGCTGGATCAAAGGGCAGACATTCTTTTATAGCCCACAAGAGTTAAAGCAGATTTTGGGCACCCATTGAATCACTGGCACCTCCAGTGATTGTTCCTGAGAGCTGCAAGACTGGACCAAAAGAGGCTAAAGAACACGCACGGACTTTCCTGAGTGTCTAAGCGGGTAAAGACATTGTCCTATGCATGGTGAAGGATCTCGAAAGCAGGTTTGGACCTCGAGTGGGGACCCTGTGCAGACGGGAGCATGGCTGTGGAAGCAGCTAGAGAGTGCTGAAGGAGCCTGGTGCTGAGGGGCAGACCAGGGATGACCAGGAGGCTCGACCCCGAGAACAATGAGATCTGATACCTCGGGATCCTAAAGAGTGCTGACAGACCCTGAGTGTGAGGATAGTGGAGAAGGAGCTGGGCTAACGACAATGGCAAGCCAAAATTGAGAACCTCAGAAGAGAAAGATTATCAAGAAGAACTCTGTAACACTCAACAACTTTTACACAGAAAAAATCCAGACAACAGAGGAGAACAAACAAGAAATTATATCCAAACCTTCCCAAAATAATGGATACTGGTCATAAGCTATTGAAGAGTTCAAATCTGAGATGATGAGAAAGATGGAAGAGATCTGTCAAGAAAATAACAGTTTAAAAGGTAGAATTTCACAATAGGAAAATGAGGCTCAGAAATCAAATAAACTGATAAGGAAATTGGACACCAGAAATAACCAGATTGAAAAGGAAAACCAAAACATTATAGCTGAAAACCATTCCCTAAAGGCTAGAATTGAGCAATTAGAAGCCAATGATCTCTCAAGACAGCAAGAACAAATAAAACAAAATCAAAAGACTGATAAAATAGAAGGAAACATGAAATATCTCAATGAGAAAGTGACAGACCAAGAAAACCACTCTAGAAGAGACAATTTGAGAATCATTGGTCTTCCAGAAAAAGCAAAAATTGATAGAAACTTGGACTCCATATTAAAGAAATTATTCAGCAAAATTGCCCTGAAGTTCTACAAGAAGAGGACAATATAGACATTGAAAGGATCCATAGATCACCCTAGACACTAGACCCAGAAAGGAAAACTCCCAGGAATATAATAGCCAAATTCAAGAGCTTCCAAGTAAAAGAAAAAATCTTACAAGAAGCCAGAAAGAGACAATTCAAATATCAAGGAGCACCAATCAGGATCACACAGGATCTGGCAGCCTCCACGCTATAAGACCGCAAGGCTTGGAATATGATATTCAGAAAGTCAAGAGAGCTGGGCCTTCAACCATGGATCAACTACCCATCAAAACTAACTATATCCTTCCAGGAGAAAGTATGGGCATTCAACAAAATTGAAGATTTCCAAGTTTTTGCACAGAAAAGACCAGGGCTAAATGGAAAGTTTGATATCCAACCACAAAAATCAAGAGAAACATGAAAAGGTAAATGAGAAACAGAGGGGAAAGAAAGAAAACTCGTATTTCTTTAAATTTGCCTTTTTAAGGGCCTCAATAAGATCTAATTATCTGTATTGCTATGTGGAGAAATGCTACGTATAAATGTCTGTAGTGAACTCTACTCACTATGATAGTATTCACTATTATAGTAATCCGAAGAATAATTCATAGGGAGAGGACAGAATACTAAATGGTCTAAATGATATGGGGGTGTTAAAGAGGGGGGTGAATAGTAGGAGACACCAAGAGAAACTTGATTGAATAAGAAAAATAGGATATTCTATTACATTCAAAGAGGGCATGGGAAGGGGAGGGTACAAATGCTAATATAAGAAGGAGAGGAAGAGAGCATTAAGAGGTAATATTTAAACTTTACTCTCAGGGTAATCAACCTGGAGAGGGAAGATTAGCTATATTATCCATTGGGATATAAAACTCTAATCCTACTGAGAAAGTCAGAAGGGATAAACCAAAGGGAGCAGGGGAGTGGGGAGGTGAAAAAAAGGGAGAAGAAGGGGGAGGGAATTTATTAGGCCTTTAAAAATAAAAAGAGGGGAATAACAAGGGAGGGAGTAGAAAGGGAAGTTAATCAAGGGAGGGGATAAGGGATAGTGGCTTAATAGCAAACCACTGGTTTTAAAGGAAATAGTTTAAGAAGAAGGGGTAGGAATACAGGAGAATACAAAAATGTCAGTGAATGCAGAGCTGATAATTATAACGCTGAATGAGAATGGGATGAACTCGCTCATAAAACAGAAGCAAATAGCAGAGTGGATTAGAAACAAAAACCTACAAGAAACACATATGAGGCGGGTAGACATACACAAGTTTCAGGTTCAGGGCTTGAACAAAATCTTTTGGGCATCAAATGATAAAAAGAAGGCAGGAGTGGCTATTATGATCTCTGACAAAGCCAAAGTAAAACTAGATATGATTTAAAAAGACAGAGAATGTCATTACATCCTGATTAAAGGCAGTATAAACAATGAGGAAATAACACTGCTCAATATGTATGCACCAAGTGGCATAGCATCCAGATTCATAAAGGAGAAACTGGCAGAGCTCAAGAAGGAAATAGATAGTAAAACCATACTAGTGGGAGAGCTAAATATTCCTCTTTCAGATCTACATAAATCAAACCAAAAAATGAATAAGAAAGAGGTAAGAGAGGTGAATGAAGTCCCAGAAAAATTAGATTTAATTGACATGTGGAGAAAAATAAATAGGGACAAAAAGGAATACACCTTCTTTTCAGCTGCACATGGTACATTCACAAAGATTGACCATGTAATAGGGCATAGAATCATGGCAAACAAATGCAAAAGAGCAGAAATAATAAATGCAACCTTTTCAGATCATAATGCAATAAAAATAATAATTAGTAAGGGCACCTGGATAAGCAAATCAAAAACTAATTGGAAATTAAACAATATGATTCTCAAAAACCAATTTGTCAAAGAAGAAATCATAGAAACAATCAACAATTTCATTGAAGAGAATGACAATGATGAGACATCCTACCAAACTCTGTGGGATGCAGCCAAGGCAGTACGCACGGGGAAATTTATATCCTTGAGTGCATATATTAACAAATTAGGGAGGGCAGAGATTAATGAATTGGGCATGCAACTCAAAAAATTAGAAAGCAAGCAAATTAAAAACCCCCAGATGAAAACTAAATTAGAAATACTAAAAATTAAGGGAGAAATGAATAAAATCAAAAGTAAAAGAACTATTGAATTAATAAATAAGACTAGAAGCTGGTATTTTGAAAAAACAGACAAAATAGACAAAGTACTGGTTAATCTAATAAAAAAAGGAAAGGGGCAGCTGGGTAGCTCAGTGGAGTGAGAGTCAGGCCTAGAGACGGGAGGTCCTAGGTTCAAACCCGGCCTCAGCCACTTCCCAGCTGTGTGACCCTGGGCAAGTCACTTGACCCCCATTGCCAACCCTTACCACTCTTCCACCTATGAGACAATACACCGAAGTACAAGGGTTTAAAAAAAAAAAACAAAAAAAAAAAAAAGGAAAGAAGAAAACCAAATTGACAGTATGAAAGATGAAAAGGGAGACCCGACCTCTAATGAAGGGGAAATTAAGGCGATCATTAGAAAGTATTTCACCAAATTATATGGCAACAAATATGACAATGTAGGAGATATGGATGAATATTTACAAAAATATAAATTGCCTAGATTAACAGCAGAAGAAATAGAATACCTAAATAATCCCATATCAGAAATAGAAATTGAACAAGCCATCAAAGAACTCCCTAAGAAAAAATCGCCAGGGCCTGATGGATTCATAAGTGAATAGAGCAACTAAACCCAATACTATACAAATTATTTGATATGATAAGCAAAGAAGGAATCCTACAAAATTCTTTTTATGACATAAATATGGTACTGATTCCAAAGCCAAAACACAAAGAAAGAAAATTACAGACCAATCTCCCTAATGAACATAGATGCAAAAATCTTAAATAGAATACTAGCAAAGAGACTCCAGCATGTAATTAAGAAGATCACCATGATCAGGTGGAATTTATACCAGGAATGTAAGGATGGTTCAACATTAGGAAAACCATCCACATAATTGACCATTTCAACAGTCTAACAAACAAAAATCACATGATTATCTTAATAGATGCTGAAAAAGCCTTTGACAAAATACAGCATCCATTCCTATTGAAAACACTGAAAAGTATAAGAATAGAAGGACCTTTCCTAAAAATAATAAACAGTATATATCTAAAACCATCAACAAGCATTATATGAAATGGGGATAAATTAGAACCCTTCCCAATAAAATCACGAGTGAAACAAGGATGCCCATTATCACCTCTATTATTCAACATAGTACTAGAAACACTAGCAGTAGCAATTAGAGAAGAAAAAGAAATTGAAGGTAACAAAACAGGAAAAGAGGAGACTAAGCTATCACTCTTTGCAGATGATATGATGGTATACTTAAAAAATCCTAGAGAATCAACTAAGAAGCTGGTAGAAATAATCAACAACTTTAGCAAAGTTGCAGGATAAAACAGAAATGCACATAAATCATCAGCATTTCTATATATTTTGAACACATCACAGCAGCAAGAGGTAGAAAGAGAAACACCATTTAAAATCACCCTAGACAATATAAAATACTTAGGAATCTATCTACCAAAACAATCACAGAAATTATATGAAAACAAGTACAAAACACTTTCCAAACAAATAAAACTGGATCTCCACAACTGAAAAGCCATTCATTGTTCATGGGTAGGATGAGCTAACAAAATAAAAATGATCATCCGACCCAAATTAATATACCTATTTAGAGGCATACCTATCAAATTACCAAAAAACTTCTTTACTGATTTAGAAAAAACTATAACAAATTTCATTTGGAATCACAAAAGATCAAGAATATCAAGGGAAATAATGAAAAAAATGTGAAGGAAGCAGTACCAGATATTAAACTATACTATAAAGGAGCAGTCATTAAAACAATATGGTACTGGCTAAGAGATAGAAGGGAGGACCAGTGGAATAGACTTGGGGTTAATGACATCAGCAAGACAGTGTTTGATAAACCCAAAGAGCCCAACTTTTGGGACATGAATCCACTATTTGACAAAAACTGCTGGGAAATTTGGAAAACAATATGGGAGAGATTAGGTTTAGATCAACATCTCACACCCTACACCAATGGGCGAATGACTTGAATATAAAGGGGGAAACTATAAATAAGTTAAGTGAACACAAAATAGTATACTTGTCAGATCTCTGGGAAAGGAAAGATTTTAAAACCAAGCAAGAGTTAGAGAAAATTACAAAATGTAAATTAAATGGTTTTGATTATATTAAGCTAAAAAGCTTTTGTACAAACAAAAACAATGTAGTCAAAATCAGAAGGGAAACAACAAATTGGGAAAAAATCTTTATAACAAAAAAGTATGTCAAGGGTCTAATTACTCAAATATACAAGGAGTTAAATCAATTGTATAAAAAATCAAGTCATTCCCCAATTGAAAAATGGGCAAGAGACATGAATAGGCAATTTTCAAGTAAAGAAATCAAAAGTATCAATAAGCACATGAGAAAGTGTTCTATATCTCTAATAATTAGAGAAATGCAAATCAAAACAACTCTGAGGCATCACCTCACACCTAGCAGATTGGCTAAAATGAAAGAAGGGGAGAGTAATGAATGCTGGAGGGGATGTGGCAAAATTGGGACATTAATGCATTGCTGGTGGAGTTGTGAACTGATCCAACCCTTCTGGCTGGCAATTTGGAACTATGCTCAAAGGGCTATAAAAGAATGCCTGCCCTTTGATCCAGCCATACCATTGTTGGGTTTGTACCCCAAAGAGATCATAGATAAACAGATTTGTATGAAAATATTTATACCTGCGCTTTTTGTGGTTGCAAAGACCTGGAAAAGGAGAGAATGTCCTTCAATTGGGGAATTGCTGAACAAACTGTGGTATATGCTGGTGATGGAATACTATTGTGCTCAAAGGAATAATAAACTAGAGGAGTTCCAGGTGAACTGGAAAGACCTCCAGGAACTGATGCAGAGTGAAAGGAGCAGAACCAGAAGAACATTGTACACAGAGACTGATATACTATGGTAAAATCGAATGTAATGGACTTCTGTACCAGCAATAATGCAATGACACAGGACAGCTCTGAGGGATTTATGGTAAAGAATGCTACCCACATTCAGAGGAAGAACTGCAGGAGAGGAATCATATATGAAAAACAAATGCTTGAACACATGGGCTGAGGAGGACATGATTGAGGATGTGGACTCGAAAATACCACACCAATGCAACTAACAACAATTTGGAAATAGGTCTTGATCAAGGACACATGATAAAACCAGTGGAAATGTGCATCGGCCACGGGTGTGGGGAGTGCGGGGTTGGGGGGAAGGAGAAAGTAGGAGCATGAATCATGTAACCATGTTAAAAATGAATATCAATAAATGATTAAAAAATTAAAAAAAAAGAAAAGAAAACAATCTGAGAGAAGAAGTCATAAATGCCCAAGAACACAGGCTAGGTAATAGAATGAAGATTATAATAATATTGACAAATGTAAAGATTTACATTGACCACTTCTTACATTTATGAATTGGTGTTAGAAATGATTAAAGGAGGCATTAAATTATGTTCTCTGCAATTAAAAAAAACCTAGGGAATCAACTAAGAAGCTGGTAGAAATAATCAACAACTTTAGCAAAGTTGCAGGATACAAAATAAATGCACATAAATCAACAGCATTTCTATATATATCCAACACATCACAGCAGCAAGAGGTAGAAAGAGAAACACCATTTAAAATCACCCTAGACAATATAAAATACTTAAGAATCTATCTACCAAAACAAACACAGCAATTATATGAAAAAAACTACAAAACACTTTCCAAACAATTAAAACTGTATCTCAACAATTGTAAAGGCATTGATTGCTCATGGGTAGGATGAGCTAAAATAATAAAAATGACCATTCTACCCAAATTAATTTACCTATTTAGCGCCATACCTATCAAACTACCAAAAAACTTCTTTTCTGAATTAGGAAAAACTATAACAAATTCATTTGGAATAAGATAAAATCAAGAATATCAAGGGAAATAATGGAAAAATGTGAAGGAAGGGGGCCTAGAAGTACCAGATATTAAACTATACTATAAAGCAGCAGTCATCAAAACAATATGGTACTGGCTAAGAGACAGAAGGGAGGATCAGTGGAATAGACTTGGGGTAAATGACATCAGCAAGACAGTGTATGATAAACCCAAAGAGCCCAACTTTTGGGACATGAATCCAATATTTGACAAAAACTGCTGGGAAATTTGGAAAACAATATGGGAGAGATTAAGTTTAGATCAACATTTCACACCCTACACCAAGATAAATTCAGAATGGGTGAATGACTTTAAGTGAACACAGAATAGTATACTTGTCAGATCTCTGGGAAAGGAAAGATTTTAAAACCAAGCAAGAGTTAGAGAAAATTACAAAATGTAAATTAAATGGTTTTGGTTATATTAAACTAAAAAGCTTTTGTACAAACAAAAACAATGCAGCCAAAAACAAAAGGGAAACAACAAATTGGGAAAAAAAAGTCTGTCAAGGGTCTAATTACTCAAATATACAGGGAGTTAATTAATTGTATAAAAAAATCAAGCCAATCCCCAATTAATAAATGGGCAAGAGACATGAATAGGTAATTTTCAAGTAAAGAAATCAAAAGTATCAATAAACACAAGAGAAAGTGTTCTATATCTCTAATAATTAGAGAAATGCAAATCAAAACAACTCTGAGGTATCATCTCACACCTAGCAGATTGGCTAAAATGAAAGAAGGGGAGAGTAATGAATGCTGGAGGGGATGTGGCAAAATTGGGACATTAATGCATTGCTGGTGGAATTGTGAACTGATCCAACCATTCTGGCTGGCAATTTGGAACTATGCTCAAAAGGCTATAAAAGCCTGCCCTTTGATCCAGCCATACCATTGTTGAGATTGTACACCAAAGAGATCATAAATAAACAGACTTGTATGAAAATATTTATAGCTGTACTTTTCGTGGTGGGAAAGAACTGGAAAAGGAGGGTATGTCCTTCAATTGGGGAATGGCTGAACAAATTGTGGTATATTCTGGTGATGGAATAATATTGTGCTCAAAGGAATAATAAACTAGAGGAATTCCAGGTGAACTGGAAAGACCTCCAGGAACTGATGCAGAGTAAAAGGAACAGAACCAGAAGAACACTGTACACAGAGACTGATATACTGCGGTAAAATGGAATGCAATGTACTTCTGTACCAGTGACAATGCAATGACACAGGATAATTCTGAGGGATTTATGGTAAAAAATGCTACCCACATTCAGAGGAAGGACTGCAGGAAAGGAAACATATAAGAAAAACAATTGCTTGAACGCATGGGTTGAGGTGGACATGATTGGGGATGTAGACTCGAAACTACCACACCAAAGCAACTAACAACAATTTGGAAATAGGTCTTGATCAATGACACATGTTAAAACCAGTGTAAATGTGCATTGGCCATGGGTGGAGGGATAGCGGGGGCTGAAGGGGAAAGTAGGAGTATGAATCATGTAACCATGTTAAAAATGAATATTAATAAATGTTTAAAAAAATCTCTGACACATTAGCAATGATTACAGTCTTTATTTCTTCAGAATAAACCAAAATGTATTGCATTGGTAGGAGGAATCCTCAATTCTTGTTTTCTCTTCCTTGCCAAATGAACTATAAAGACCAAAAGAAGACAATGTTGAACACTTTCGGTACTACAACACAAATAAAATATCTCTGACACAGTAGAAATGGTCAACATCCTCATTTCTTCAGAATAAGCCTGAATTGAGCCTTTCCATTATAGCTCCCTCAATCCTTCCATTATATAGCTCCCTGAATCCTTAATTCTTACATTTAAAAAGTTCCCAAATGAACCAGAATGATAATTTTAAGATACTATTGAAGACTTTCGGCTCTACAACACAAATAAATCATCTCTGACACTTTAGGAACGTTCCACATCCTTATTTCTTCAGAATAACCCTGAATTGAGCCTTTCGATTATAGCTACCTGAATCTTTAATTCTTCCATTTAAAAAGTTCCCAAATGAACCAGATCGATCATTTTAAGATCCTATTGAACAGTTTCTGTTCTACAACACAAATAAAACATCTCTGACAAATTAGCAATGACTATAATCCTTATTTCTTCAGAATAAACCGAAATGTATTGCATTGATAGGAGGAATCCTCAATTCTTGGTTTCTCTACATTTCCAAATGAGCTAAAATGACCAAAAGAAGACAATGTTGAAGACTTTCGGTTCTACAAGACAAATAAAACATCTCTGACACAATAGGAATGGTCCACATCCTTATTTCTTCAGAATAAGGCAGAATTGAGCCTTTCCATGATAGCTCCCTAAGTGCTTCCATTATATGGCTACCTGAATCTTTAATTCTTGCATTTAAAAAGTTCCCAAATGAACCAGAACAATTATTTTAAGATACTATTGAACACTTTCAGTTCTACAACACAAATCAAACATCTCTGATACTTTAGGAATGTTAAACATCCTAATTTCTTCAGAATAACCCTGAATTAAGCCTTTCCATTAGCTACCTGAATCTTTAATTCTTGCATTTAAAAAGCCCCCAAATGAACCAGAATAATCATTTTAAGATTCTCTTGAACACTTTCGGTTCTACAACACGAATAAAACATCTCTGATACTTTAGGAATATTCCACATCCTTATTTCTTCAGAATAACCCTTAATTGAGCCTTTCCATTATAGCTACCTGAATCTTTAATTCTTGCATTTAAAATGTTCCCAAATGAATCAGATCGATCATTTTAAGATTCTATTGAACAGTTTCTGTTCTACAACACAAATAAAACATCTCTGACACATTAGCAATGACTAAAGTCCTTATTACTTCAGAATAAACCGAAATGTATTGCATGGATAGGAGGAATCCTCAATTCTTGGTTTCTCTATGATACCAAATGTACTCTAATGACCAAAAGAAGACAATGTTGAAAACTTTCGTTTCTACAACACAAATAAAACATCTCTGACACAGTAGGAATGGTTCCCAACCTTAGTTCTTCAGAATAAGCCTGAATTGTGCCTTTCCATTATAGCTACCTGAATTTTTAATTCTTCCACTTTGTAAGAGGGATATTTTAGATATTATATAGATATATATTTAAAGTGTGACCACCAGGAATCAATAATTCATATTGATTCCATAATTAAAATAGATCCAAGTCAGGATTGTGTTTAAGGTAATTTATTTACAATTAGGAAGGTAAAAGGTAGGGAAATAAAGAGAGGGAGAGGCTAGTCCAGGCCTGCAGAGGCCTTGATGGAGAGAGAAGGTGAAAAGGCTAATTAAACTAAACTTGTCACAAGGCCTTAGCAATCAGAGAGGCTAGAAGCCTACTTACGGTAGAGTTTGGAAAACACCAAGGTAGAACGAGGAAGTCAGCCTAACGTGACAATTCAGAGTGGAAGCAGTCTGTGGTCTCAGCCGAGAACCTTCAGTACCAAGTTCAAAGAGGGAACTGCCCCATCAGGAAGTAACCAACATACTTGAAGAGGTAGTGTCTCTCGTCACTTCCTGTGGGTCCACCTCTAATTCAAGTGGACAAATGGCAGACTCTACACTGACTTGGACTGCCCAAAAGGTAGTCCACTGTTCTTGATTTGTTACTTATTGTCACGTGTGGGTAACTCATCTCCCCTCCCCACTAAGGGAGGTGGGGATGACATCATCTCAGGTAAGTAGAGTATTGACTATGAATGGGCTAGAGCTAATTCCATTTACAGAATGGTAAGCACACAAACACCTAAAAAGATCTGTTCTGATTTGGTAAGCACCAAAACAACTAAAAGGAAACCAAAACCATGCTATGATTCTGATTCTGATTTCTATGATGGCCTTAAGGGAAATGCCTACATTAGACAGATCTGGGGAGGTGATAAATTTAACACACCACACTCTATTCACTCCTCAAGACATCGAAGAATTAAAAAAAGATGTTCTAAATTATAATGATGAACCCATAGCTGTAATGAAAAGGATGGAAGACATATTTTTCCAATATAATCCTTCCTATAAGGATGTGGAAAAATTACTCAAAATCTTTCTAACAGAGAGAGAAAGAAAAAAAAATCATCTCTCATGTAAATAAGGCCTGAGGACGAAATGCAGTACACTGGCCACGTGAGGATCCTCTTTGGGATTATAACAATGCAGAGGAATATTTGCAGTTAAATAATGCTAGGGCTACAATATTAAAAGCAATGAAAGAATATGCAGAATATCCAGACAACTGGACCAAATTTGATTGCCTAACACAAAATGATGATGAAACTCCTTCTCAGTTTATAGACAGGCTTATTGAAATGGGAGCTAGATATTTGGACTTAGATTTATCAACAGAGCAAGGAATATAACAAATAAAGCGACAATTTGCAAGCAATTCTAGTAGAGTGGTCCAGGATTACTTTAAGATGCATTGTCCCAAATGGCCCGAAATGGATGTGGAAGAATTAAGGAAAATAGCTGTGTATGCCACTAAAGGACATGAAGAGACAAAGGTACAAACTAATGACCTATTAGATACCATACAAAAATAACTGAAATCATTAAGAAACATAATAGAAAAACAGGAAAACAGGCATGATACTACATCAATACCACTTGTCCCCCTCTCTTAGAGTCTAATTATTAATCTCTGACCTGCCACTTCTGTAATAAGAATAGCCATTTAATGATGAATTGCAGGAATCTGTTACAGACAATTAGGAATAATAATAACAACTACAACAATTTGAGGAACAGGAATAACAATAATAATAACTATAGAAACAATACTAATTTCAGAAACAATAACTATCGGAACAATAACTATTGGAATAGCCATTTCAGGACTGATAACCAGGGAGATAACTCACCACAAATGACCCCACAGCAGTTCCTTCAAAGTGGAGCTCATCCACACACTACTAAGGGTGCTGCTTCTCCTCCACATGGGACAGAAGGAAGTGTCTCTTAAACTCTATTAAAACTCTATTTATTGTTTTGTTGTTCTGTTGTTATTAACCCTTTTCAGTTTTGTCTCCCTTAGAAATAACAGAAGAAGAAGAAGAAGAAGAAGAAGAAGAAGAAGAAGAAGAAGAAGAAGAAGAAGAAGAAGAAGAAGAAGAATTATTTTACAATATAGTCCTTGTCTACCCCCTTATCTTTATTTGTGTTATCTGGGATTTGACATTTACCTTTGTATTGATAACTTGGAAAGCTTGTATTTTGTGTATTTGAAAGATTTGAACATATGTTACCTTGAAGAAAACCTGTATTGAATTGACTTGTTATGCATTTTGTGCTTTTTGTGTAGTTTTTGTATTTTCTTCTATATATTATTGCTTTTATACACCATTGTTTTACCTCATTTGCCCTCACACTGTGGATCATGGCTAAGCTAAGGGGAAATGAATCTAAATTCTTGGGTAAGAACCTTTATATTCTATCCATCCTTATATGACATGAATTACAACAAATATATGCATATATTTTTCTCTCATTGTCACTGATTGTAGGAGATGGATAACAAGACTACTAATCCCAGAGAAACACTGCTCGGTTGTAGCAGCTCGCCTCATTTTCTGACTAACCCAAATTTTCCCCAAGCCTTGACACTGGATTAAAATCCATAAAAAAAAAAACCTGTCTATTTTCTCCTATGGATCTTTGACCTTGAATTCCCTCCTCCTTTGAAACATCCCATGTTTCATAACACACTGAATTAGTGCCCTGATCCTTTTACTAAATAAGTTAGGAGAATTTTGAGTAATCTGGAAATAACTGAAAAGGCAAATTTTATTAATTAATTGTTAATCACAGGTTTCAGAGCTAGGGCTAGAAGGTGCCTAAGGAGTGATCTAAGGACCACTCTTCCTTGAAATATGAATCCCCAAAATGTTAAAAGACTTGCCTAAGTCCACACAGCTAGGAATCATCAGAAATAGAAGAATCTTGATTTGAATCCTGGTTCTCTGATTCCAGAGGTGTTGCTCTTTCCTCCCTCCCTATACTGATTCTCTATCCCTATTACTTCCTACATTTAATGGCAATTGCCCCCTAAATAAGTGCTTTTTAGAAAATTAATTCACCACCACACTGGGGGGGGGGAGGAAAGAATTAATGTAAACATGGAACTTATGTATTCTAATAAGGTTAATTTAAGGGTATTCAATGTAGATAATAAAGAGGTCTCTGGAGAGCAGATAGGTGGCCTAGTGGATGGAGCCATTGGGCCTAGAATCAAGAAGGCTAGTGTTCCTGAGTTCAAATTGGGCCTTGGACACTTACTAGCTGCATGATCTAAGTCAGTTAACTCTGTTTGCTTCAGTTTGCTCAGTTTTAAAATGAAATGGACAAGGAAATGGCAATCCATTCTAGTATCTTTGCCCAGAGAATGAAAATAGGATTCTGAAGAGTCAGCCAGAAATGAAAAATTACTCCACACCTCTTCATCCTGTTCTCCAGTTGCTCTCTACCAGTGATTTGAGAAGCACCCTGTGGGCTCAGATCAGCTAGTGGGACTTTGTCACTCTTAGATGTCCCAGGAGACTGATGGCACCAAAGACTCAATAGTAGACCTCCGGTTGGGACACCGGATCAGTAATGGCTAGTAGGAAATGGGAAGTTAGAAAGATTGGAATAATTGAACAAGCTTTCCTTTTTTAATCCAGAAAAGGTCCCATTACTGACATGAAATAATGTTTCAGTTTCTTAGTTCTCAGAGATTTTAGTGCCACGACTGCCTAAATGAAATGAAAATATAGTATTAGAAGATGTCTTTGGGTTTTTTTTAATTTATTAATAGAATTTATTTCCAGGTATCTCAGGCCCTTCCCTCCCTATACCATAAAAGGCATCATTGGGCAAACAGGTGTATACATATAGATTATCACTTCCGTGTTTTCACTTGTCAATTTGTTCTCTGGTGGTGAACATTCACAAGTTATCCTTCAAATATTAAATCTGTGGCTGTATATGATGTTCTCTTGTTTCTACTTGTTTTACTTTTCATTATCTCATGTAGTTCTTTCTAACTTTTAAAAAGTTAATCTGTTTATCATTTCTTATGGTGAAGTAGTATTCCATCACAATCATATACCACAATTTTTGTTTAGCCATTTCTCGATTGATGGATATCTCAATTCCCGTTCTTTGCCACCACAAAGTGAGCTGCTATAAATATTCTCCCATCTTTCTTACTACCTGATTTGGATTCAGAAATTTGTTATCTATAGAAACTAGGGTACAAAAAACCCAACCCTACTTCATTGGGCTTTTAAAATTGGCATTACTGTAATTTTGAAATTTGGGAGAGAATTTCCCAGCAGTTTAGCATAAGGCAACATAGGATAACTGGAAAATGAATATATAGGTAAACAGAAAAATCAAGTTATTTTATCTCTAAATAACTTGAAAATTGTGAAGCAGAATAATCTTTCTCTTTATACATTTTTAGTAAGCAACATCAATTCTTTTCCTAGGTTAGCAAGTGTTGGTTTAAAAGTCCTAAATACGGGGGGGGGGGGGCAGCTGGGTAGCTCAGTGGAGTGAGAGTCAGGCCTAGAGACAGGAGGTTCAAACCCGGCCTCAGCCACTTCCCAGCTGTGCGACCCTGGGCAAGTCACTTGACCCCCATTGCCCACCCCTTACCAATCTTCCACCTATGAGACAATACACCGAAGTACAAGAGTTTAAAAAAAAAAAGTCCTAAATAATACATTCTTATATCCATTAAGAAAAAGGATGTAGAATAACAGACTATGGATTAGGGAATGTTTTATAGAAGTCCAAGTTTAATTGACCCCAGCACATATATCTAGTATTGCTTCTTTCCTGAGCAGTTTGAGGGCAGAAAATAGAATCATATTCTACTGTGTGACTGTATGCAAATTGTTTTCCTCATTCTGGACTATCATTGCCTCATTTTAAAAACAAAATAAAATAAAATAAATGAAGGCATTGGAATCAAGAGTCTCTATAAGTTAATTTGAGTTCCAGAGGTCTTTGGTTTTCCCAAAAGGCCACACCTATAGTAGGCCCTTAATAAAAATCAAAGCTCAGTAAAGTTATTTAAACCCAGTAGTTCAGTACCAAAAAGAAGAAATTTAAAACAAATTTTCATACAATTGAGTTCTTTATTTCAAGTAGTTCTCAATTTTTCACCCAGACAACATTCAGATTATTTTTTCATCAGGTTCTTCACTCCTATGTTCCTGTCCTATAGGTATCATTTTCCCCACTTCCTAGATCGAAAAGTTTACATAACAAGGAAGGTAAATAGATTATAAACCACTGCAGGGAGGGAGTAAAACTTGACATATCATCTCTCTTCCAAGAGAAAGAATGGTCCTATTTAGGTTCTAAACTCAGAAATGTGCTATAGTACATTATGAAACATCTTTTTACCAAGTATTAAATACATCACAGTATAAAGGTTCTAATTCTATATGAAGGCACATTCTTAGGCCATAAACACACTGGCCCCAAATGCACATTTATGATCTATAGTAGAGATTCTTAATGTTTTTTGTGTCATAGATTCCTTCAGCAATTTGGTGAAGCTCATGAACCCCTTCTCAAAATAATTTTTAAAAGCATCTAAAATAAAAAGGAAATCAATTACATTGAAGTAAAGATATAGTTTTCTTTTCCTTTCCCATTCAAGTTAACTGACTCCAGTTTATATTACCTAATGCAATTAGGCAAATAACCAATTAGGCAGATAAATTTTTAAAAATTAAATTCCTTTACTAAATTCAAACAAGATACACAGATTTGATTCTTTAGATCCCTTGTTATGACAATCAGTTCAATAACAAGATTATGGGAGAAAATGAACAATTTATAAAATTAAACTTTCTTGGTATTGGTTTAGATAAGATTGTCCCCCCAACAAGCATTTATCTTCTCTCATTCCAGGTCTCTATGACATCTTTGTCATGTAACCTAACTAGCCCTTTAGGGGTCAAGGCCTGGCAAAACAAAAAAATACCAAAGACATATCGCCAACTTAAAAATATTTATACAGTAATAAATACATCACAGTGCAATCACTGGTTCTTATTCAATACAAAGGCACATTTTATTAAGTTCCCTAAAAATAATTGAGTTCTCATTCTCTATCTTTTCCAAATAACTGCTGTCTTGTGGTCTAATACTTTTTTAAAACCCTTACCATGACTTAAATAAGGGAAATTATAAGTAAATTAGGTGAACATAGAATAGTATACCTTTCAGATCTATGGGAAAAGAAAGAATTTAAGACTAAGCAAGAGATATTTTACAAGATGTAAAATGAATAACTCTGATCATATTGAAAAAGTTTTAATACAAAAAAAAAACAAAATTAGAAGGGAAGCAACAAACTGGGAAGAAAATTTTATAACAAAATCTCTGACAACAGTTTAGTTATTCAAATATACAAAGAACTAAGTCAAATTTATAAGAAATCAAATCATTCCCCAATTGACAAATGGTGAAGGGATATGATATAATTTTTAGTTGAAGAAATAAAAACTATCAATAATCATATTAAAATGTCCTAAATCCTTCCTGATTAGAGAAATGCAGAACAACCCTGAGGTACCACCTTACACCTAGCCGAGTGGCCAAAATGACAGGAAAGGAAAATGATAAATGTTAGAGGGGATGTGGCTGAGTTGGGACACTAATGCTTTGCTTGTGGATTTGTGAATTGATCTGACCATTGTAGGATTTAAATTAATGTCCAATACTTCAAATATTATTTCATATAAAGTTTATTATCTAACAAAATAGAACCACATGACTAACTTTTCTACCTGCTCATACTGCCCGCTCCACCAAAGCCTCTGACAGTAAGGAAAAAAGGCAAGACATGGAACTCTACCCAATTTGTATCTTGTCTACATCAGCATATAATGACAGGAAATGAGTGGGGTTCTGGTATTTGTAGTTTTTCTGGGGATCTAGTTTTGCTGGGGATCATAGTTTTTAGGGTAACAGATTCAAATTACACACTATTCTGGAGGGCAGTTTGGAACTATACCCAAAGGACTTTATGGGAATTCATGCCCTTTGATACAGCAATACCATCATTGGTTTATATCCCAAAGAGATAAAAAACAAAAGCCTGGACAAGGACCTGTTTGTACAAAAATATTTATAGCTGTGCTCTTTGTGGTAGCAAAAACCTGGAAAACAATGAGATATCCCTCGATTTGGGGAATGGAGAACAAATTGTGGTATGTGATGGTGATGGAATATTGATAGGAACTGGAATGACCTCCATGAATAGATGTGGAGTGAAATAAGCAGAACCAGACGAATATCATACAGAGAGACTGTAACGTTGTGGGATGATCAAATGTAATTGACTTTGTTACCAATAGCAATGCAATGGTACAGAACAATTCTATGGGACTTATAAGAATCCTACTCACATCTAGAGGAAGAATTATGGGAGTAGAAATCCAGAAGAAAACATGTGATTCATCCTTTCTTTATATGAGTATGTGATTCAGGTTTTGGTTCTAAAGGCTTGCTCATTTACAAAAATGAATAATATGGAAATGGGTTTGAGTGATAATATATTTATGTATAACCCAGTGGAATTGCTTATCAACCCCAGGAGGGGGGAGGGATGAGGGGAGGGAGAAAACATGAATGATGGAACATTTTTTTAATGAAAAAAAGATATAATTGAATATATCCTTAAAATAAAACTCTTTCCTTCTTTCTTTAAATCAGTATTGAGTATTAGTTCTATTATGAGTAAGACTAGATTAGCTGGTTATTAGGTGTTGAATATATATTGATTAGCAAGTACCTAGAAGGAAGGAGCTAGAACTGGGAATTCAAGGTTGGAATGAAGGAGGAGGAAGTCTGTCTGTGCTGTGAATGTGGACTCCATTAGTGGTGGGCAAAACTGTTGCCAGCCTGGGAGACCTCAGAGCAAAGGACACCCTGCTTCCTGTTTTCCCCTGGGATCCTGTGTGGTGTGGCATCTAGAAAAGGACAAGATCTACAGAGCCAAGAGAAGAGGACAGTGCTTCAAGCAAAACCCTTTCTGCTTGGTTCCTGAGACAACTTTAGCTCCTGGCATCCAGAGATCATCAGTGGATTGCAGTGAGAATCCCAAAGCCACAAAAGCCCCAGCTGCACTCAAGCCTGGCAGGTTCCAGGTTTGAGGCAGAAACCCAGAGACTCCATTTATAGCTCCTTGGGCCATGTTAGTTTAGATCACTTAGATAAGAGTAGAATAAGTCCTCCCATTGCCCTGTGGTTTTATCCCTTAGATTTTAAGTATAGAAATCCTTTCCCACCTTTTAGTCTAACATAATTAAAGCTGTTAAGTCCCTTTTACCTTGTTAGCCTGTTACTATACTCTGGTCTAGTGGAAGCTGGGTGACAGTTAAGATCAACTGCCATTCCTGTGGAGATCCAGTAAAACTCTGGTCTCTTCACCCTGGTCCAGTCTCTCATAAATCCTAGAGTGTGTTCCCACAAACCACTTAGTTTATTTAATGGTGACCCCATTACCATTACTTATATTTTCCTACAGTTCCAAGGCAGAAGAGCAGTAAAGCTAAGCAATTGGGGTTATATGACTTGCCCAGGGTCACACAGCTAAGGAAGTGTCTGAGGTCAAATTTGCACCCAGGACCACCTGTCTCTGCACCTTGTTTCTCAAATCCCCTGAGCAACCCAGCTGCCTCAAGCTCTTGATTTTAATAGCTAATAGGCACAGTGCCTGGCACCTGGTAGGCACCTAAACGTATACTGACTGACTGACTGATACAAACTGTAGTACTCATACTATCATATGTAGATATTCTAAACATCTTTTACAGCTTCTATATTTCTAAAAAATTAAAAATCAATTTTGGTGCAGATCTTCACAAAAGAAATACATTCAACAAAAATGATACCCTGGCGAGGCTACCACACATGTGCCAAAGAGGACACTCAGAGGCCTTTCTGTGGGCCTTCGAGCTGTGGCCTGCCAGAAGATCCTTATTAGAAACACAGAAAGATTGGGGGAGCCACTCTCCTCCCCCTCTTGCTCTGTATGAGTGCCTAATGACATCCCTCACTTCACCCAGAGCAATGGGAGTACTTCCACCCTCCCTTGTTTGGGGTGAGGGAGGAGGCACAGCACAACGTCTGGGGTGGGGGGGACCAGGTACAACATGTGGTCTCCTGGGGGACAGAGCACAACATGTTGGGGGGTATCATAGCACTGGCCTGAGGGAGGGG
>NC_058131.1:455128505-455147115 GCF_016433145.1 Gracilinanus agilis
GCATGGGTCGGGGTGGACATGATTGAGGGTGTGGACTCGAAACTACCACACCAATGCAACTACCAACAATTTGGAAATTGGTCTTGATCAAGGACACATGACAAAACTAGTGGAAATGAGCATCGGCCATGGGTGGAGGGGGTGCAGGAGGTGGGGTTGAAGGGGAAAGGGGGAGCATGAATCATGTAACCATGTTAAAAATGAATATTAATAAATGTTAAAAAAAACTGTCCAATATTCCAGTTAAAGGGATCCCATTAGAAGGCACCTATTCCAACCTATTACCTGTTACACACACACACACACACACACACACACACACACACGCACACTCACACACATCATGACTTTCCCCATTGTGGCTTCAATATATCACAAGTTAACAAAAAAATTAATTGGAGGGGCAGCTGGGTAGCTCAGTGGATTGAGAATCAGGCCTAGAGACGGGAGGTCCTAGTTTCAAATCTGGCCTCAGACACTTCCCAACTGTGTGACCCTGGGCAAGTCACTTGACCCCCATTGCCCACCCTTACCACTCTTCCACCTAGGAGCCAATACACAGAATTTAAGGGTTTAAAATATTTAATTGGAATTTTGTATCTGAGCAGTCACAGGAGTGATTCAAATCAAGGAGAGGAGGGTGGTAGAATGGAGTCTCAGGGAAGTGGCAGCTGAGCCTCTGTAGGAAGCAAACTGTTAAGAAATCAAAATTATACAGATATTAATAGTTTCCTTAAACCAGTCCCAAGTGAGGGAATTCCCCACCTAGGCTTGACTTCCAAACTCTGTCTAGCCTAGTACCCAGGTGCAGCTACTGTCAAAATTTGATTGCAATCTCTGTACTGAGCAGCACAGTCTTAAGTCTTACTGGGGAAAAAATAAAAGAGGGCATAGTACTCATCCTCTTTTAGTATTTGACTGATGTTACAGAGATTAGAATCTGTTTTTAAAAGCTCCTCTTCAGGCTGGAAAGGACTATCAATAAATTATATGTATCTAAATCCCTTGTCCTCTATCCTAGGTTTTCCAGCTCAATCAATTAACAAGATGAAACAGTATCAGATAATCATCTTTAGAATAACTACTACTAATATTACAATTGCTACTACTACTACTAATATCTTTTTTTCATAGTGCTTTCCCAGAGTGCTTTTATTCATGATGACTCTGAGGTAGTTAACACAAATATTAGATAATTTCTTATAACCTCCTGAGTTGATGGAATTCTCTACCTTGCCTCTGATGCCTGGAGTTAACTCTTACACACACACACACACACACACACACACACACACACACACACACACACACACACTCTAACACTACCAGGGAGCAGAAATTGTTTTCTTCCAAGTACAAAAAAAAAAAAAGGACTAAGGGGCAAATGACCTCAGGAGGATAGCTATTGGAACTAAAAACCCACCATTTGACAAAAACTGCTGGGAAGCGGGGGCAGCTAGGTGGCTCAGTGGATTGAGAGACAGGCCTAGAGACTGGAGGTCCTAGGTTCGAATCTAGACTCAGCCAATCCCTAGCTGTGTGACCTTGGGCAAGTCACTTAACCCCCATTGCCTAGCCCTTGCCACTCCTCTGCCTTAGAGCCAATACACAATATTGACTCCAAGACAGAAGGTAAAAGTTAAAAAAAAAAAACCTGCTGGGGAATTTGGAAAACAATATGGGAGAGACTAGGTTTAGCTCAACATCTCACACTCTATACTATGGAGATCTCTTTATCATCTCTGATAATCTTATAAGGACAGTTTAGTTAATAAGGAAATAAGTACAGGACACGGGAGTTGTCTTTTACCTCATGCTTCCAGCTTTGGCTCCAGGAGCATGGAGTTTATTATATATATTTCAAGATTCATTTCACACAAAAGAACCCCCCTGAAACTTTGCAGATGCACAGAAGTTACAAATTATGTCACATCAAAACACAAAACATTGACTTCAGAATAGACCAAGGCCAAGGCTCAATTTTGACTGGCTTCTTATCAGGCAGCCAAGTTGGGGAGTTATCCCTCTCAGGGTCAAATTGCCCCCACTAAGATTTTGGCCTTGGCTATACCAGGCAGCAGCATCAAAGGGGAACAGTGTTAACCCTTTAAATTCAGGTTTGCTAGGAACTTAAAGCTTTTCAATAAGGTCCCAATACTTTTCAACAAGAAATCACAAGGATCACAAAAAGGGTCAAAAGAGGAGTCTCAGATTTTTATCTATTCTCTTATTGGCTTCCCACACTATACTAAGATAAATTCAGAATGGGTAAATTACTTAAATATAAAGAGGTAAGTTTAAGTTAATTAGACAAACATACACTAGTACACCTCTCAGATCTATGCGAAGGAAAGAATTGAAGACCAAGCAAGAGATAGAGAATATTAAAAATTGTAAAATGAAAAACTTTGATTATATTAAATTAAAAAGTTTCTGTACAAATAAAACCAATGCAATGAAAATTAGAAGGGAAGCAACAAATTGGGGGGAAATCTTTTTAACAAAAACTTCTGACAAAGGTCTAATTTCTCAAATTTATAAGAAGCTAAATCAATTGTACAAAAAAATCAAGCCATTTCCCAATTGATAAATGGGCAAGGGACATGAATAGGCAGTTTTCAGATAAAGAAATCAAAACTATCAATGAGCACATTAAAATGTCTAAATCTCTCATAATTATAGAAATGCAAATCAAAACAACTCTAAGATACTACCTCATACCTAGCAGATTGGCCAACATGACAGTAAAGGAAATTATTAAATGTTGGAGGGCATGTGACAAAATTGGGACCCTAATGCATTGCTGGTAGAGTTGTGAATTGATCCAACCATTCTGTAAGGCAATTTGGAACTATGCCCAAAGGGCTTTAAAAAACTGCTTGCCATTTGGTCCAGCAAGAATATTGCTGAGTTTGTATCCCAAAGAGATAATAATGAAAAATACTTGTACAAAAATATTCATAGCCATGCTATTTGTAGTGGCAAAAAACTGGAAAATGAGGGGGGTGTCCATTGATTGGGGAATGGCTGAACAAATTGTGGTATCTGATGGTGATGGAATACTATTGTGGTATCTGATGGTGATGGACTATTGTGCTGATATAATAATGAACTGGAAGAATTCCATGTGAACTGGAAAGACCTCCAGGAATTGATGCAGAGTGAAAGGAGAAGACCCAGAAGAACATTGTATTCAGAGACTGATACATTATGGCACAATAGAAGATAATGGGCTTCTCTATTAGCAGGAATGCAATGACCCAGGAGAGGGACTTATGAGAAAGAACGCTATTCAGAGAAAGAACTGTGGGAGTAGAAATGCAGAAGAAAAATATATGATTAATCAGATGGTTCGATGAGCATATGATTGGGAATTTGGACTTTAAATGATTACTCTGTTGCAAATATGAATAAAATGGAAATAGGTTTTGAACAATGATATAAAATCCAGTGGAATAACTTGTCAGCTCTGGGATGGGGAGGGAGGAGGAAAGGGAAAGAACATGAATCATATAACCATGGAAAAATATTCTAAATTAATTAATCAACTGAAAACTAATTAATTAACTAATTAATTAGAAAAAGAAGCAATGCTGCATATTGGTTCCAAGGCAGAAGAGTTGTAAAAGTTAGGCAATGGGGGTTAAACCCAGGGTCACACAACTAGGAAGGCAAACTAACTTTATCAAGAAAACTCTACACGGGGTGAGGAAGAGTTGGATGTAACCAAAATGCCTGAACAATGGCAAAATATATGAATATTCAAAAAATGAATAGAATATATATCAGAGTCTGAGAGGAGAAAAGGTCCTCTGAATCCAACTAATTCAAACTGTACCAGAAGTAGGGCCAAATGACCAGAGCTCTAGTAGCTGAATAGTTACTCTCTTACCATCTCTTTTAACTTTAGTTTCAATTCCCTATTTTTTTAAACCCTTTTCTTCAGTCTTAGAATCAATACCATATATTGCTTCCAAGGCAGAGGAGCCCTAAGGGCAAGGCAATGGGGACTTTTAAGTGACTTGCCCCAGGTCACACACCTAGGAAGTGTCTGGGGCCACATTTGAACCAAGATCTTCTCTTCTCTACACCTGGCTCTCAATCTTCTGAGCCACTTTGTTGCTCCCAGATTCAATTTCCTATTAATCATTTTCATTCTGCCCTAACCAGGTCAAAAGACCCTCCTTCTCAGCAGAGAAAAGAAGGAGGGTGAAGTCATTTTCTCTTCTCTTTATGCTCTGTGATTATTCCATCAGCTTTGATTGGGGGTCCTGCTCCAGTCTGGTCTCCTCATCCCTAACAGAACTTAGGAAACGGCATATGACTTTTTTGGTGTTCTTGGTACCCCCCCCCCAGCCTGAGAGCTCCTGACACTGTTTGACAGGACTACACAGTTCCTTGTATCACATCGCCTGGCCTGCCTGTGAGCTTTTCTGGATTAGGCTAATGTGGGGGCTTGGTGGGAGCTCATTGGCCCATACAGAGCACTTACCTCCAGATGATCCAGGTAAGCTGCCACGTTGCTCTTCAGCTCACTCACATCCAAAGCCACCCAGTGGGAGTTCTCTTCTGAGTCAGTAAACTCCCTGTCTTTGGTCTAAAATCCAATTGATGAAAGTCATATTTCAGAAATAACAGTGACAACATCTGATGCTCTTATAATGCTTATAGAATGCATAGATTACTTCATCTGAACTTTACAGTAACCTGGTGACATAGGAACTACCTTATAGGTATTAGCTTCAGAGAGAGGTTGAGTAAATCACCTGTGACCCACAGCTAGTCAGTACTGGAGGCAGGTTTGGAATCTGGGTTTTCATAACTCTAATTCCAAAAAGTCTACTTTGGGGGCAGCTAGGTGACTCAGTAGGTTGAGTGCCAGACCTACTAGAGACAGAAGGTCCTGGGTTCAAATCTAGCCTCAGACACCTCTTCTGGCTGTATGACCCTGGAAAGTCACCTAATTCCAATTGTCTAGCCCTTCCCACCCTTCTGCCTTGGAACTGATATTTAGTATTGATTCTAAGACAGAAGGTAAGGCTTTAAAAAAAGGAGGAGTGGGGCAGCTGGGTAGCTCAGTGGAGTGAGAGTCAGGCCTAGAGACAGGAGGTCCTAGGTTCAAACCCAGCCTCAGCCACCTCCCAGCTGTGTGACCCTGGGCAAGTCACTTGACCCCCATTGCCCACCCTTACCACTCTTCCACCTATGAGACAATACACCGAAGTACAAGGGTTTAAAAAAAAAAGGAGTTGAAAAGTCATTCCAGTGTCCTTGCCATACTGTGGACAGGATGCGCCACAGGGTCATGAAAAGTTGGGCAGAACTGAATGACTCAATGACTGAAAAACAAATGTGCAGAATATTATGTGAGAAAGAAGTACAGTTTGGAAAAGATACAGTCCTTGTCCTTGTGAAAGTACAAAGTCTACACAAGGACTTATTAGAGCAGGGCTCTGGGAACTGCAAAGAAAAACTCCAGGGATCAGGGAAGGCTTTATGGAAGGATGGGATCTGAGTTGGACCTCAAAGGATGGATGGAATTTCAAAGCTGGATGTAAGCAAAGACATGCAGTAATGAAAATCCAATATAGAGGGGGAGCAATAACTCCTCCACCTTGGCTACTATTTAATGTATGTGTAAAGATTAGCCCAAGTATGAGAAAAAGTGAAAAAATAGGAAGGTGGTCATATACTGTGGAGGCTCTTAAATGCTTGGCTGAATTTGATGTTACTCAGTAGACAACAATGAAAACTTTGAAGTTGAGGAACTAGAGAGGAAATCTATTTTACAAACCAAATTTGGAACTTTCAATCACTTAAACAATTCATGAAAATGGTTAAACCATTCAACCATTGGTCATAAATGTCCACAAGGAAGCATTAGGATGCAGTTTCCAAAAGTATGCACAATAGACTAGCAACCTTCATTCTCACCAGGAATGAAAATGCAGACCTTCCCAAATATTTTCCCCTTTGCTTAGGAATTTGCTGGAATTAGCAGAGGATGATGGACAGTAATAGGTGTTTTCTGACCCAAACCCAACGGATGTGTAGCAAGTATTCCTATAAGAACAATGCATTTCTGTGGGGACAGCAAGGGACCTGAGATAGTCCAGGCATCTGAGATGAAATGTTGTGCATCTTGCCGTCTTGTCTGAGGGGAACCTAGAATATGAGAGCTTTGGGGGACCAGAGGGTCTCAATGTGAAAAGGTGGAGTAGCTAAGACCTAATAGAGTCTTATTATATTTCAAATAGTTTGAGAACAGATTCCCAGTGGCTGATGTGAGTAGATTCGATATGACCTGAGAATAAACTCAGAGATGAACCCTAAAAAAGGAGAAAGTCTTCAAGTTATCAAAGTCAAGGACCCAAGTCTGAAGTCCACATATTGAGGTTAGGGTCAGTGCATGAGAGGCAGAGTCATGTGGGCTGAAGTGAAGGGTTCATTGGTGGCAACATGGGAGTGGGTAATGGCCATGTGGTCTCTGCCAAAGGGGGCACATTTTGAAGGCTCTGCTCTATTTCTGCTGACGTTTTCCTTCTGGAAAGGCCATAATCCTGACAGTATCTGTCTCTTGAGGCTTTGGAGGAAAAATTGAAATTTAAGCATCTTTATTAAGATTAATGCTCACTAAATAATGACTAGCTTGCTCTTCAACTTCCAAGAAACAAGTAGAATTTATGTGGAATTATGGTCTCTCCAAATTTTATTCAGCTTGATTTATAATTTATAATACGTAGTAATGTACCAGTATCAAAAGACACCCTCAACTTCCTATCCTTTTCCTTCTTTTCTCCCACTAAAAATGTAAACTCCTGATTAGGGTAATTCAAGTTTTGATTTTGTAGACCCAGCACATAGCACTGGGCCCTTGCACAAAGTAGGCAATCACAAGTCCATTTTGAATTGGTTTTGCTGGCCACATTTTTCTATATCCTGGAATCATAATGTTTTTCACACTTGTAGGGTATCAAAAGAGATCAGAACAATGAAAATCTCTATTCTTTAGCTTTAGGAGGTGCAACTGGGCTCCTTAGTATGAGAAGCAATGTGATATCATGGAGGTAACATTGGTCTTAGAAGTAGGAGACCTGAGTTCAAACCTTCACTCCACACCTCATAGATACTGGATTTGGGGCTGACACATTATCAAACTGAGCCTCAGTCTCCTCACTTATAAAATAGAGAGAATTAATGATTTTACTACCAAATGTATAATACTTTTAAGAGAAAAAATATTTTGTAAATGTGAACACACTATAGAAAAGTGAATTATGATCATTACATGTAGGAGAAATGACATTTACTGGACACTCACAACCTCTGAATCGTCTACTTATAGGGATGAATTAGGGTGTTGTGGCCTGGCCTTGGCCACTGGTGCCAATATCTAAGGGCTATAGTGTATCTCAGGAGAGAATGTTTCTGTCCTCCTTTGAACCCAAAGAACAATAGCCTCATGCTGGCATTCACACCCATGGATGAGTGTGGGGCAAGGTGTGCCCCCAGGTAAAGGCTGGCTTTTAGGACAGAGGATGAAAATGAGGTCAAGAGATGTGCTGTCCCTCTATTACCAGCTGAACTATCCTCTTTGCCCATCATTCTCACCCCACTGTCCTCTACGCTCTCCCACAAAAGTTTTACCCTAAATAAAAACAATTCTTAGTTACACTTCTGCCCTTCTATGCATCCAGAGTCTTCCAGCAGAAGCTGCCCTTCCTCCTTGTTGGGACCAGGACAGCAAGGTGCCTGGAGACATAAGTAACCAAAGACTCTCACCCTGGTCACAATCCCAGGTTCTTGCTTGAACAACTGACTCAGATGCAGAGTCTTCTTGGAGAAAGAGTGTGACTTAATCTGGGCCGACCTCTCCCTGACTGTCAGATGATCCAACTTGTTGTATTCTGTGGCTGTGGGGCAGTAAGCAACAGAGTAGGAGGGAAAGGGATCCATGAGAGAGCAAGCCTTTCTGGAGAAGTCTGCTCTAGGGCCAGTTTTGGGTCACTGCTCTGGAAAAGAACATTAGAGTAAAGGAAACAAGGAAGGGGAAGCCCAGGGGCCATAAAGATAAGAAAAGCAAAGACCTGAGCTTTCTTCCCATAAAAGGGTGATGGGGCTCCCAGCTCAAGAAGCCACATGATGTATTAGGCTGTTCTTGGGCAGTCTTGGGGTCAGAAGCCCTGGGATTTGAGTCCCTACTCCTATGGGCCTATGGCCTTGGCCAAGTCAATCAACCACTGTGGGTCTTTGTTTCTTCATTTGTAAAATAAGAAAATAATCATCTTACTTCTGTTATAAGGAAAGAGAGGGTTTTAAGCAAATGAGCAGGATTTGCAGAAAAGATGCAGAGGTAGGGAAAGGTTCTGGAATTCTGTAGAAGTGACTGAGCTGTTTCCAACAGTCAGTTAAGCCTGGAGGCTGAGTCTCTCTAGGGTGGGCTTAGTGAGGTTGGCTTTTTCCCTGTGGCTTTCTTTCTGCTATATCTTTCCATCCTGCTTGTACCTGGTTATCCTGTTTTCCTACTGGCTGAGTGATACATTTACAGAGCTTCTTGAACCATCCCATCTAAGCTTGTCTGTCCATGAGAACCTTTCCCTAAGCCCTGTCCTGTTTAGCTTCCAAATTCAATACCTCTTTTACCATCCAAGGGGATTTTGGATTAGAGGAGTTTAATTATATTAGGGACTGGGTTTTTAGATAGGTAGGTAAAGGAACAGTAGTAGCTCAGTCTCTCTGAAGGCTTCCCATGAGGGAACAACTGTAAAGCTGTGGCAGAGGTTTAGGTAGTGAATATTAGATAAGGTTATACAAATTCCCTTTCCTATCTTTTCTTGCTTTTTATTTTTTCTTGCTTTAATAAATCAAAACATCCCTGGGTTTGTTACCTCTGCCTGGACTACATCTCTTAGTCTGTCACCTATATCCTGTTGGCCTTCCCAAAACCTTCTGTTACTGGCCCTGAGTAACCATTTAGACCTATACCCTGAGCCTACCAAAATCTTACTCATACGACTCTGGTATTTCAGTTACTTAATTCACTTCCTCCTTCATAGGGTTGTTATGAGGAAAGTGCTTTGTTAACCTTAAAGCACTGTAGTTAGTATTATTGTTAATATTGGGCTTGTTTGTGTCTGTCTTTGGCTGGTCACATCACCATTAATTCAGGTTTTATGGAGTAGCATCATCAGTTTTTCCAATGCCAGAACCCAGGTAATCTGGGAGTTTGAGGGCCTTTACCAACTGGCCGATATTCTTATCAGTTTCCTTCCACCTCTTATACTCCTTGATGTTGGAATTAACCTCATAGGCCTGGTCATCAGGCGGTGTGTTCTCTAGGATATTTGGCAGTAAGGATGGGTATCTGTTCACCAGCTGCACAGGCATCACCAGCAAGAATTGGAGACCTGAAGCTCCAGCCTGTGGCCTAAAAGGATAAAGGAAAGGGGCACAAATGAGTTAGAAGGACACTTGTATATTGGACAGAGAACTGGAACTAGGAATCGGAGGCCTGTGTTTTAGGCCTATCTCTGACACTGACTGAACTAAGTAATACTGGGCAAGGCATTTATCCTCTCTGGACCTCATTCTTGTCACTTGTAAAATGAGGAGATTGAACTATATAAGGAGTTTTTCTATATTTAAACCCTTCCCTTCTATTTTTAGAATCAAAACTGAGTATTGGTTATAAGGCAGAATAGTAAGGGCTAGGCAATGGGAGTCAAGTGACTTGCCCAGGATCACATAGCTAGGAAGTATCTGAGGCCAGAGTCGAACCTAGGACCTCTCATCTCTGGGCCTGACTCTCAACGCCCTGAGCCACCTAACTGCATCCCATAAAGAGTTCTTAAAAAGGTTTTTTGGGTCATGACCCTTTAGGTAGACTGGTAAAAGCTAACCATTGTTTTAAAATGTATTAGATAAAACACATAAACATGAACATATTACAAAGGAAACCACTGATATTGAAATACAGTTATCAAAATATTTAAAAAACAAGTTCACAGATCTAAGTTTAGAACCCATGGACTAGATGATTGCTTAGGCCCATTTTTAGCACCAACATTCAGTGGAGATGTGGTGGATTAGATGTTGGCAAACACTTTTCCTGCACTCCCTTAATCCCTAGCCAAGAGTGTTAGTGTTATATATGGGTTGGTCACTGAGGCTCTTCAAAGAAAAAAATGAACAGGGGCAGCTAGGATGCTCAGTGGATAGAGAGTCAGGCTTAGACCCAGGAGTCTGGGTTCCAATTTGGCCTCCAGTACTTCTTAGCTGTGTGACCCTGGATTAGTCACTTAATCCCAACCTCCTAGCCCTTACCACTCTTCTGCCTTGGAATCAATACTCCCAGTACTTAGTATAGATTCTAAGATGGAAGGTGAAAGTGTACCCATACTTATACTTTAAAATTTTCCTCAGTCTCTTCATTAAGTCAACAGTCAACAAAAGAAGCCTGATTTGAAGTGTTTGCCTCTTTCCAACATGTCACTGCTTACATTTTAAATATCAGCTCACTGGCTGCAGCATACCCCTGGTTATTCCATCATCTACCTTCAACATTCCTACCCATATTTGCTGAGGAAGACCATGAAGAAAGTGATACAATCAAACTATCTAGGCCCTCAATGCTACACAGAAAGATCTTGTTCCTTCCTTTTTTGATTCTTCCTCCCATTTCCCAAATAGGCTGTTCTAAAATGTCTCTCCTTCCTCAAGTCTTCTAGCACTCCTACCTTCTCTCTGTTAGCAGCCAGCTTTACCTCCTAATTCACTGAGAGAACAGAGGCCATCTGTCGTGTGCTTCCTCTCTCCTTCCCTATTCTGAACCTTGAAATCCCTATGGATCATCATTTCCCTCCTTTGGGTTAGTCACTGATAAGCAGGTATTCCTTCTCCTTGTCCAGCTCAGTCCCACTTCCTCTGTCCTCCTATTCACAGCCACATTCCTAAGAGAAACAATGTTTACAGTCATTTCCTCTACTTCTTCTCTACCTTTTCCTCTGGCTTGCTATCTAGCTTCCCTCTCTTATGATCACAAAATGGTTCTCTGCATGGTAACCAACAATGTTACCAAAGTTACCAATCATCTGCTAATTTCTAAATCCAATGGTCTTTTCTCTTTTCCTGTCCTTCTTTGACTACTCCCTCCTCAAGAATGCTTTTCTCCTTTAATTTTTATGACACAGAATTCTCTCTTCTCCTACTGTCTCAGCAATCCTTCCAAGTTTCCTTTGGGAAGTCTACATCTGTATTATACTCCCAAACATGGGTGTCCTCCAAGGTTCTGTGTAGAGTCCCTCTTGTCCCTCTCAGGGGCTCTCATGGTTTTTAAGGACCATTTAAATGCAAAAGACTCTGAAATCTACTTATCTAGCCTTTCAAGACTATGGGAGTGTGAATAATAAACTTGGATCTATCTAACTCTTCCTAATCAAGAGAACCACCAATATAGCTGATACTTGTTCATATATACTTGTGTGTGTGTGTGTGTGTGTGTGTGTGAAGTCATGAAATATTGGAGCTTGGGGCCTTCCAGAGAAAAAGTTTGGCTAGATCTGAAATTTAGGATTGGAATAATTTCTGTGTTCCTTTAACAAAAAGTTTAAAGGCAGTTGTGTTGCCCAGTGGATAGAGCCCTCAGCTTGGAGTCAGGCAAATGTGAATTTAAATCTGAACTCAGTTACTTACTAGTTGTGTAACCCTAGGCTGCTGCCATTTAGTCTATGTCTGCTTTAGTTTCCTCAATAGGAAAAAAAAAGGGTATAATACACTTTCCTCCCAGAGTTGTTGTAACGATCAAATAAGATAATATTTATAAAGTACTTAGGATGGTACTTGGCACATACTAGGTACTTAGTCTTCTTTCCTTCCCTTCCCAGGTTTCTCTTTCCCAAATGCTTAGCACAGTGCCCTGCAACAAATATTGGAGGCTAAGTATTCAATGAACTAAGTTGAGCAGTTGGAAAACTGGTAGATCTCAAGAAACCCTATGCCATAAAAGACTTCTTTCCCCCAAAGATGAACCTCAGATTCTCTACAGTGGAGGAATATAGTTTGCAGGAATCTCTGGAATAACAGAAGGATACCAGGAGGTAGTGGGATCTGGTAAAAAGAGGAGTGCTTGGGAGTTGGGAGACATGGGTTCCTTTTCTGCTATTAATTTACTATGTGACACTAGCACAAGTCACTTGCCCTCCTTGAGTCTCCATTTCTGCATCTATATAATGATGGACTAGATTCTCTTTACGATTATATAACTATATATGGACTATATAACGGATGAACTAAATAATCTTCAAGGCTCCATCCAACCCTCAAAGTTCTATAAATCAAAGAGCATCTAGAATTGAAAAGTTCACACTTAATTTCATGTATCTTCACCTCTGCCATTTCTGAGTTGAGATCTTGGATTGGATGATGAATTTTAGGAATGGAATTCATATGTTGTGTAATAGTGGATATGACTATAGTTCTAAACTTTTTCACAGTTCTATTCATATATGCTTCTGACCAGGTGTGACAATCATTATGAACTTCCAAAGAATGGATAGCATTGTAGAATCTTAGAGCTAGAAAGATGTTTAGAGATCATCTCTTCCTTTTCTTTCCCATCAATGCAGCCATCTCTTTTACAACACTCCAAAAGGAAGTTAAACCACCTCTGAACATCTGCAGAAACATTGTCCAAACAACTCAGACAATTGTTAGAGCCAAAATGCACTTCCATTAAATTCTATTAGGGTGGCTTCCTCGGGGTTAAACAGAACAAGGACAATCCCTTTTCTTTATGTCAGGTTTCAAGTATTTGACATTATGGCTCATAAGTTTTCTCCTCTCCAAAATAAAAATCTCTAATTTTTTAATGCTCCAACTTGCTAATTGTGCTTTCAAAATGTGATACCTAGAACTGGACATTGTCCTTTATATATAATGTGACCAGGATGGAAGACATTTAAACCACCAGTTTTCTTGATAGGAATCTTAACAGATAGCATAAAGTTAAAAATCTGCTTCTAGTTTCTTCCTACATCAGTAAGTAGTTACCCAACCCTCTCTGGTGTTTCAACTCACAACAATGCAGTGTTGCCATCGTGAATCACCTTCTGTAGCTTGGATACCTTCTTGTACATCTCCATCAGGGCCAAAACCTGGTCATAACTGGCATAGTAGACCTTATAGATGTTCTCCATCTCCTCTTGGAATTCAAGGAATGAATTTCCTGGTGGTAAATAACCAAAAATATGAGTAATGATTTTCTACTTAGCAGATTTCTTTTGAATAGGCTCATCACATACAAATAACCATAATCTCTTATGTCAAACAAGAAACCCACTGAATAGTACAAGTATCCCCCCTTCCCCCATTGTATCCTTAACCATCACAGTTTCTTTATTTCACAGATTGACATAAAAAATTAAAAGGCAGTTTTTGAGGATTAGAGTTGTAAAGAATATGCAAAAGTCAGCAGACAATACAGAAAAGCTTTAGAAACTATATTGTCTATGATCAAATACTTAAAACAAATTTTACAACAAAGTACTGTAACACCCTATAAAAGAAAAAAAATGCAGACTTTCTCTAGTACCAAGGGAGGGTCAAAAAATTTTACACCAACTTTCCAGATCATGGGGCTGTTGTGCTCCTTTGGAGTCCCAAACAGTCCAACACAACTGAACAATTAGAAGCAATAAGGAATTTGCAGTGGCCTATTCCGTTTTTTAGAAAGTTATTCTTCATACTGTAAGATGATATACAATCTTGTAACTTCCACCAATTAGACCTGGTTGTGCTGAGCTGATAGAGTGTCTCTGTGTGATGCTAGAAGTATTTAAAAACAGATCTTGAGTGGGTCAAGAGACCTGGAGAAGTAGGATTAAGTACTGACTTTTAGGCTAGGCTTTTCTCTAGGCTCATGATGACTCCCATATATCCATCCACCTATACAGGAAACAATTTGGTAGAACTACAGACCCTCTTCACATATTCCATCACCTCTTTGCATGCTCTTTGCTTCTTTAGGGCCTCCTATATAGAAAGGCCTCAATCAACATGTGTTGAATAAGCAACTGAATTTCAGTTGGGGTCAGATACTCAAGATGATTATCATAGTGATTCTTTGCTGAGCATTTATGTACTTACTGTAAAAATAATATTGGGCAAGCTCCAAAATTAAAGGACAAAAACTTTGGAAATAAAGGTTCAAAGTTGTTTCAGATACTTTTGATAGATAAAGTATCTATCTTCAGTGATAAAGTAAAGTGAAACTCATAGATGAACTTTACTTCAGGGCCAGGTGCAAGGAACGTTAAAAAGACTCTTGTTATAGAAAAATAAACTATTTTTAAAAAATATATGAGGATAAAAAGGACTTCTAATTCTAAGGGATTCTAACTCCACCCAAATAGAACTCCCTGGTTCTGCAAGGAACCGCTTCTCCTGTGTTTCACAGACTACACTAATCCTCCCTGATCTGTGTAACCCAAATTTATACTATTCTAAATAAAACTACCACTATTGTCCTTAGAATTCTTAACTTCATCTTTGAGTTATAAAAATAACAAAAGCTAGCTGGTTGAGTCTCAAAAAGAATCAAGTTAGGACTCTGAGTCTAGAGTCTTAACAGACTCAGAGTCCAAATCAAAAACCAGAGTTTCTTTGGTCTTCTCAGAGTTTACTCAATCTATAAACAGTAATAGATAATCAATAGTGTTTCCCAAGTTGGAAAAGAAACACTAAGCCTCCTTCAGATCTTTCACTCAGGCAGAGAGAAAGACAAAGATGTTACCTCCTCCAACCATGAGAGAGAGAGAGAGAGTCCCCCTGCATGTGTTTCTGCCAAGTGCCAGAGACCAACTGTCAAACTGCCCCACCCAGAGAGAGTAACTGTCACAGAAAACAGTTACAACTGTCAACATTTGAATTTAACACTCTCTCTCAGCTCTGTTTGAAACTCTAATTCTTCCTCAAGCCAGCTTCTTCACTTCTTATCTCTAAACTAACAAAACAATACTCATTTTCTAATATCATCCTTATATTACCAAGTAAATGTAGCTCTTCTTCAGAATATTCCTTTTCTAGGCCTTTGTGGAAACTGCTGTTGACCACAATAATATCATCGGTGATGGAGAATATCATATCCAAATCTCCCTGTGGCAGCTAAAGACACAGAAATCACAATAGGAGGTCAAAAGCAGAGATGTGAAATCAGTCAAGGCCTTCTTTATTGAGGTCTTGATAAAAAAACCCAGGCAAAGCAACCAGGAACCCTCAAAAGAAAAAACAATAAAACATCACCAATAAGAATATTCTCCACACAAAGCTAGAAATTTCTCAAAAATAAAATATGTCAAATATGTCAAATAATATGTCAAAACTATTCAATGTAATTCAAAAAATCAGATTACAAAATAAAGAGGTAACTGAACTAAAAAAACTGGAAAAGATGATAATGAAACATAACACTTTGACAAAATCTACAATCCAATAAATCCAATAAAAGCTACAGTTGGATGAAAGATGGAAATATTTTATTAAACATCAAAGTGGTAGCAAAAGTTAAAGAGGAAAAATAATTTTTTAGAAAATTATTTTTAAAAAGGTTTTTAAATCAATGTACGTAATAGTAATACATATGGAAGATAGAGGAAGGGGTGAAAATTTAAGAAGTGTCAAGATTCCCCAAAACTGGGTAGTAAAGAGGCTCAATGGATAGAGAGACTCAGGCTTGAATATAAGGGTCCTGGGTTCAAATCTGACACAAGCTATATTCCTAGCTACATTACCTGGAGTAAGTCACTTAACCCCCCAATTGCTTAGCCCTCAGCCTGCCTTGGAGCCAATATTTAGTATCAATTCTAAGAGAGAAGGTAAGAATTTTTTTAAAAGCCTATCTGACCATAATGTTACATTAAGTTGTACAAGAAAATCTGTCATAAATACTGAAACCAAAGAACTGATCAGGCATTTGAATTTGGATTTGAATCATGGATTATTTATTGGTCATGACTCATGACTTCACAGGAGTCACTTAAACCCTCTTGGTGTTCCTTAGCTCCCTCATCTGTAAAATAAGTGAGTTGGAAATTATGAGCTATAAGCTCCCCACCAATTCTAAATCTATAGTACTACAGTTGCAAATGGATAAGATTTCACAGGATATCAGAGGAACTTAATTCCAAATTCAATTTGTGTAGACTCATTATTGTAGAATTTAAAGACTAAAATGACAAGGAAATGATTTTAGAAGCAACTAAGAAACATATATATTTTTAAAACACCAATTATAATCATACAAGAGATTGCTACAATAAAAAATGTTGGAAACAGAAATGTGCTATGCCTAATGACATGACTTGACTTAAAAAGCAATTTCTCCACAAAAGTAAGCATGTTTTTTGTAGAATGAAGGTGATTGCCCTCGTAGTCAAAGGATATGAACAAGTAGTTTTCAAAAGGAGAAATATAAAATAACAACAATGCTGTGAAATAATGTTCTGAATCATTAATCAGTACTTCATACCTATCAGATTGGCCAACAATAAACAACAACAATAACAACTAAACAGTAAATTTTGAAGGGCAATGAGAAGACAAGCTCCTAAAATTTTCTTAATAGAGTTATGATTTGGGCTAACCATTTTGGAAAATAATTTGGAATTATTCTAGAAAAATCACTAGTCACTAATCACCAGTCAATATACATTGATTAAGTGCCTACTATGAGCCAGGCATTCCTGCTTATGAAAATGAAAGTCTCTGTCTTCAAGGAATTTACAATCTAATCAGGAAAGACAATACAAAAGAGAAAACTGAAAAGCAAATATCTGGCAGGTATGGTCAAGAAACCAAAGAAGTCTGAAAGATGCATAGCCAGATGGGAAATGAGGAGATATGATGTTACTAATCTGTCACAAAGTTTCTAAATCACTGCTAGGCATACACCTCAATCAGGTAAATGTCTAGAGAGCCATATTTACAAAAATATTTAGATCAGCCATTTGTGATTGCAAGAAACTGGAAACAGTGATCATCAATCAATTGAGAGATGGTGGAACAAAATGTGTTACATAAATATAATATACAATTAGAAAAGATGAATATAAAGAATTTACAGGAAATTAATGAGACATATAAAATGCTACCTTAAGAAAGTAAGTAGAATGGAGAGAATCTGCACTATGATCAATATCACAAAGAAAAAATAAGACATCAAAGCTCTGATCAAAACAATCAAAAATTTTGACCAGAAAGAACTGACATATCTAATTCCTCCCCACAAAGAGGTTATGATAGGTGATAAAATGTAAAATGAGAAATATGTTATTATATATGGCCAATATGTTGGTTTTATTTAAATACTTTTTTTAGAAGGTAGGGCCAGGCATATTTAGGGGCTAGGATTGAGAAATGAACCAAAATTCTTTTTAAAGCATCAAGAAAACCTTTTTAAAAAGACAAAAGGTAGCAATTTTTAAAGTCACAGGAATTTGAGAAATTTATGGAGGGAAGGGCCAACATTAGAACAGCTTTTGATTTGTAGAACCAGAAAAACACAATCTGATGTAAGTATCATTGTTTTGTATTTTAAAGAAAAAAAGAGCAAATAAGATGAGAGAGCAGTGAAGAAGTAAAGTAAGAAGACAATCTCAGGGTGAACAAGTTTGAATCATTCAGTAATTATAATTGGGAAATCTGACAGCAGCATGTTAAAAAACAACCAAAATCCTCACATATCCACTCCTAACACCATATACCAAACTTACTTTCAGATGGATCCTGTGTGAGCATAAAAACCATCACAACATGCAAAAAGATGGAAGGAAAAAGAAGGATAATGTGTTTCTCAACTCTAAGAGGGAAATAAATTTCTATACAAAAGCAAATAAATTATTGGGAATTCAATTTTATAACAATGAAAAGTTTCTAGCATCTTATACGTATATACACATATACACACGACTAAAAAAGAAAAGAAAAAAAACTAGAGAAATATTTATGGCAAATATAAGAGAAAACATGAAAAAATTAACAGCCAATGTCAAGACAGGATCATTTTCTCTTTTTCTGAATTTTATGGCTTTCCTTTGGTAAGGAATTAATCACTTTTTGGCTGAACAGCTGCTAATCAACTTCTCCATAATTAGTTGGTTGGTCCTCAGGCAGAGGTGAACAATTTATCACCAAGACCATGCCCAAAATTTTGTTTTTAAGCAGTCTGTTATTGAGCAAGCTTTACCACTTTCTGTTCTAAACTATTTATTTTTCTTCTAATTATTTCCTCAGGAGCTTTTATTTCATTTTGTTACCTTTTTTGTTTCATGTCTCCTAGGTAGTCTTTGTAGAAAATCAGAAAATCCATTAGTAGTTGGTGTTTGATTTACTTGTCTCCAGATTTACTTTCCCCTGTTAGGGCTTTATGAACCAGACTCTATTCTTGCTACATTTTTGGGTGATGTCAGTCCTGCTTGGTCTTGCCTTAAGGTTCTAAGCTGATCTTAACATCTTTACCTCCATAGGTTAGCCACTCCCACACACCCCCTACACCTTTGAGGTTCAGTGTATTAAATATTCAGTGCCCTGTCTGACATCTCAGGAAAGATTGTTAGGG